>NC_084616.1:73390580-73513080 GCF_033978795.1 Nerophis ophidion | reverse complement strand
ATATATATATATATATATATATATATATATATATATATATATATATATATATACACACATATATGAAATACTTGACTTGGTGAATCTATGAATCTAGCGGTAACTATACTCCTCACCTCTTAACCATGAAGAAAAGAAACGGCAGATCAACTGGTTTAAAAAGGGAGTCTATTTAATGGCTAGAGTATATAAATGAGTTTTAAGATAGGACTTAAATGCTTCTACTGAGGTAGCATTTCTAGTTGTTACCGGGAGGGCATTCCAGAGTACTAGAGCCCGAAAAGAAAACGCTCCATAGCCCGCAGACTTTTTTTGGGCTCTGGGACTCACTTATAAGATGGAGTTCTTTGAAAGCAGATTAGTAGAACTACATCTTTTAAAACTATTAATTTATTTACAGATATGATTCTGTATTACACTATTGCTTCTTTTGGTAATATTACAGTTTGTTCTGTAAAAATGGAATCCCTTTTGTGCCTCACAATACGAAGGTCCTGAGTAGTCCTGGGTTTAATCCCAGGCTCGGGATCTTTCTGTGTGGAGTTTGCATGTTCTCCCCGTGAATGCGTGGGTTCCCTCTTGGTTCTCCGGCTTCCTCCCACTTCCAAAGACATGCACCTGGGGATAGGTTGATTGGCAACACAATAATGGTCCCTACTGTGTGAATGTGAGTGTGAATGTTGTATGTCTGTCTGTGTTGGTCCTGTGATGAGGTGGCGACTTGTCCAGGGTGTACGCCGCCCGATTGGTTTTACTACTTACGTATAAAATACTACACGGTCTAGCTCCATCCTATCTTGCCGATTGTATTGTACCATATGTCCCGGCAAGAAATCTGCGTTCAAAGAAAGGACTGCGGCTTATTAGTGATTCCCAGAGTCCAAAAAAAGTCTGCGGGCTATAGAGCGTTTTCCGTTCGGGCTCCAGTACCCTGGAATGCCCTCCCGGTAACAGTTCGAAATGCTACCTCAGTAGAAGCATTTAAGTCTCACCTTTTGTATACTCTAGCCTTTAAATAGAATCCCCTTTTACACCAGTTGATCTGCCGTTTCTTTTCTTTTTCTCCCCTGTCCCACTGGAGGGGGTCCGGTCCAGTGGCCATGGATGAGGTGCTGGCTGTCCTGAGTCGGGACCCAGGGTGGACCGCTCGCCTGTGTATCGGCTGGGACATCTCTGCGCTGCTGATCCGCCTCCGCTTGAGATGGTTTTCTGAGACTCTCTCTGCTGTGTTGGATCCACTTTGGACTGGACTCTCACGGTTGTGTTGGATCCATTATGGATTGAACTTTTACAGTATCATGTTAGACCCGCTCGACATCCATTGCTTTCAGTTCCCCTAGAGAGGGGGGGGGGATGTTTACCCACATATGCGGTCCTCTCCAAGGTTTCTCATAGTCATCATTGTCACCGACGTCCCACTGGGTGTGAGTTTTCCTTGCCCTTATGTGGGCTCTACCCAGGATGTCGTTGTGGTTTGTGCAGCCCTTAGTGATTTAGGGCTATATAAATAATCATTGATTGATTGATTGTAGCACAGAAAGGCTCCAGCGACCCCGAAATTGACAAGCGGTAGAAAAAGGATGGATGGTAACACACTGTTCTGTGATAAACTCTCCTTTGAGTTCCAGGAATGATACTTCACTGGTATTTTTCGAGCAGTTGAACTATTGGGGATGCGGCATTTTTGCATGGCACGAGTCATTGTTGATATCACACAGTATTGAATGAAGCAATTTAAAACCCTATTTGATCCATCCCGGTGTTAACCCATGTAGCCGTTCATTACGGCTGTAAGTCACATTTCCTGCTATCTACTTGCAGTATTGATTGGTCTCGCTAATTGGAACCGTGTGTTCTGGGTAATGCAACGTTGTCTTCCCTTGCAAAATAATTACAAAAAATTGCTTAGTTGAAAGTAATTTTGCGATTAATCTAATTCATCACAGGTTATTACTTGCCTGCCCAAGTTTTAAAGTAACTTAAATGCCTACTGAAATGAGATTTTCTTATTTAAACGGGGATAGCAGGTCCATTCTATGTGTCATACTTGAGCATTTCGCGATATTGCCATATTTCTGCTGAAAAGATTTAGTAGAGAACATCCACGATAAAGTTTGCAACTTTTGGTCGCTAATAAAAAAGCCTTGCCTGTACCGGAAGTAGCAGACGATGTGCACGTGACGTCACCGGTTGTGGAGCTCCTCACATCCTCACATTGTTTACAATCACGGCCACCAGCAGCAAGAGCGATTCGGACCGAGAAAGTGAAGATTCCCCCATTAATTTGAGTGAGGATGAAATATTTCTGGATGAGGAAAGTTAGAGTGAAGCACTAGAAGAAGAAAAAAAGGCGACCGCAGTGGGAGCGATTCAGATGTTATTAGACACATTTACTAGGATAATTCTGGAAAATCCCTTATCTGGTTATTGTGTTACTAGTGTTTTAGTGAGATTATATGGTACCTGAAAGTCGGAGGGATGTGGCCACGGTTGTGGTGACTGCCAGTGTCTCCGGTGGGAGGAGGTAACATAGTCCACAGCTGCAGGAAGACACGAGCTCCGCTCATGTCTATGGTAAGAGCCAACTTATTTCCACAATTTACCCACCCAAACCTGCCGGTTGACATGTGGTGGGGAACCATGTTCGCTTGACCGCTCTGTTCCATAGTAAAGCTTCATCTTCGGGAATGTAAACAAGGAAACACCGGCTGTTTTTGTGTGGCTAAAGGCAGCCGCAATAGACCACTTCCCACCTCCATCTTTCTTCTTTGACTTCTCCATTTTTAATTGAACAAATTGCAAAAGATTCAGCAACACAGAAGTCCAGAATACTGTGTAATTATGCGATGAAAGTAGTGGGTTTCAGTAGGCCTTTAAAAAGTAGACCTCAATATTTGGACACAAATGTATTCTTATTGTCAGAATGTCATTCAGGAACATGTTTTAAGCTACTTGAATGCGCTACTTTTATTTTTATCACAACTTGGTAACAGTTGTATTTAGAGATGTCAGATAATGGCTTTTTTTCCCGATATTGTCCAACTCTTAATTACCGATTTCGATATCAATTGATACAGGTATATGCAGTCGTGGAATTAACACATTATTATGCATAATGTTGTTGTGATGCCCCGTTTGATGCATTAAACAATGTAACTTTTCCATGAATTGATTAATGTGGACCCCAGTCTGATATTATCGAACATCTCTACCAAAGGTTTTAAAAATGGGAGCCATTACCTCCCTTCTTGAAACTCAGCATCAAGGGTTGGAATTGGGGGTTAAATCACTAAAAATGATTCTCGGGCGTGGCCACCGCTGCTGCTCACTGCTCCCCTCACCTCCCAGGGGATGAGTCAAATGCAGAGAACAATTTGACCACACCTGGTGTGTGTGTGACAATCATTGGCACTTTAACTTTAACGTTGCCACACCCATACACACCTGGTATGATTCCTTGCTCTAAAAAACAAAGCATACCATGGATTCGGTTGAAACTAGCTTTTTCAAACACGTAAAAAAAACAAGGGTTTTGACTTTTTTAAGATGGTATTAACTAAGGATGTCCGATAATATATTAAAAAAAATGTTAATATCGGAAATTATCGGTATCGGTTTCCGGGAGGAGCTCGAAGTAAAGCCGCTGCTACTCCATCTGGTCAGGATGCCACCCGAACGCCTCCCTAGGGAGGTGTTTCGGGCACATCCGGCCACAGGTAAGACCCAGGACACGTTGGGAAGGCTATGTCTCTCGACTGGCCTGGGAACGCCTCGGGATTCCCCGGGAAGAGCTGGACCAAGTGGCTGGGGAGAGGAGGGTCTGGGCTTCCCTGCTTAGGCTGCTGCCCCCGCGACCATACCTCGGATAAGCGGAAGAAGATGGATGCATGGATATATATATATATATATATATATATACATACTGTATGTATGTGTGGGGAAAATCACAAGACTACTTCGTCTCTACAGAACTGTTTCATGAGGGGTTCCCTCAATCATCAGGAGATTTTAATGGAAGCATTCACATACAATGGTTTATATAGGGCACAGAGTGGGTGGGTACAGGCAGGAGTAGGGGCGTGGTGATTGGCTCATGTGTTACCTAGGAGGTGTTTCCATGTTGAAATGATTTCACTGCGCTTGTTGAGGGATGACAGGTCTGGATGATATATAGTAAACAGTTTGTCTTTTAAGCATAGGTTTCATCTTTTATTACCACTGTTGTAAGGTGTGCTGGATGCAAGAATTTTGCCATGTTATTGAGTATTCAAAATTGCAAATTCTTGCAATATATATATATTTATATATATATATATATGAAATACTTGAATTTTAGTGAATTCTAGCTATAAATATACTCCTCCCCCCTTAACCCCGACCGAGCCCCAATCTCCCGAATTCGGAGGTCTCAAGGTAGACAAGTATGGGTTAGGGTTGGGTGAACATTTTGAAGCTCGGTTTGCCTCCGTCCAGGTGGAATATACCATTTAACATTTTTGAAAGAGGGTGTAGTTGTCTTAGACATTCTTATTTCGAAACAAGCAACTTTATTATTGAACTATCACAGCTACATTTATTTTTATGTTAACATTTCCGACGTCTTGCATTGTATATATTACACATTTCAATAACAGGAAAACAATTTCATCCATCCATCCATCCATCCATCATCTTCCGCTTATCCAAGGTCGGGTCGCGGGGGCAACAGCCTAAGCAGGGAAACCCAGACTTCCTTCTCCCCAGCCACTTCGTCTAGCTCTTCCCGGGGGATCCCGAGGCGTTCCCAGGCCAGCCGGGAGACATAGTCTTCCCAACGTGTCCTGGGTCTCCCCCGTGGCCTCCTACCGGTTAGACGTGCCCTAAACACCTCCCTAGGGAGGCGTTCGGGTGGCATCCTGACCAGATGCCCGAACCACCTCATCTGGCTCCTCTCGATGTGGAGGAGCAGCGGCTTTACTTTGAGTTCCTCCCGGATGGCAGAGCTTCTCACCCTATCTCTAAGGGAGAGACCCAAACTCATTTCGGCCGCTTGTACCCGTGATCTTATCCTTTCGGTCATGACCCAAAGCTCATGACCATAGGTGAGGATGGGAACGTAGATCGACCGGTAAATTGAGAGCTTTGCCTTCCGGCTCAGCTCCTTCTTCACCACAACGGATCGGTACAACGTCCGCATTACTGAAGACGCCGCACCGATCCGCCTGTCGATCTCACGATCCACTCTTCCCTCACTCGTGAACAAGACTCCTAGGTACTTGAACTCCTCCACTTGGGGCAGGGTCTCCTCCCCAACCCGTAGATGGCATTCCACCCTTTTCCGGGCGAGAACCACGGACTCGGACTTGGAGGCGCTGATTCTCATTCCGGTCGCCTCACACTCGGCTGCGAACCGATCCAGCGAGAGCTGAAGATCCCGGTCAGATGAAGCCATCAGGACCACATCATCTTCAAAAAGCAGAGACCTAATCCTGCGGTCACCAAACCGGAGCCCCTCAACGCCTTGACTGCGCCTAGAAATTCTGTCCAAACAATTTCAATCTTTACAAAAACCCAATGGAGTGCTTGGGGCCCCGTTACAGGTGTCTGCCCTGTATAATATGGTATTTACCATTTTGGGGGGATACTTTTAGAATTTAGAGCCACATCAGAAGAAATAAACGATTCTCCAGCAAATGGGACAGCGTGGGATCATCTGTTTACCGACTGGGCGCAGACAACATTTTATAAGCCCTAACATTAGCATTCATTGTCCTGTGCTCTCGCATTTTAGCCTGCCATCTGTGCACTCTTTTGCTGAAAGCTGGATTTAGCAATGCAGAGCACTACACTGCAGGACAGGTGGCTGCTATGATGAGCCATAACTGACAATTATGAGGGGGAATCCTCAGGGTGCACTTTGGCGCCCTCTGTCATTCTCCCTTGTAAGTGCTCTCACGGCGCCCGTGCTCGATGGATGTTGCCGACGTCCTCGTCGTGGAAAAGCCGATACCGGTGTTGAATTTCTGGTTAATTGTCACTGGATGCGAAGAGTATATTAAAGTTCCACTTTGCCAAAATGGGATAACCCAGGCCCCGTGTGACTAAGAATCATGGTGATGAATCCTTCCGACAGAAATATCGCCGGCTCTGAAATATTAGGAACGATGCAGAATTTGACTCGTGTGACAATTGGGTTCCTTATATCAGCGGTTCTTAAACTTCTCACTTTAGAGAAGTGATTCCTAGAGCTCAAAAAAAGTCTGCGGGCTATAGAGCGTTTTCCGTTCGGGCTCCAGTACTCTGGAATGCCCTCCCGGTAACAGTTCGAGATGCTACCTCAGTAGAAGCATTTAAGTCTCATCTTAAAACTCATTTGTATACTCTAGCCTTTAAATAGACCTCCTTTTTAGACCAGTTGATCTGCCGCTTCTTTTCTTTCTCCTATGTCCCCCCCTCCCTTGTGGAGGGGGTCCGGTCCGATGACCATGGATGAAGTACTGACTGTCCAGAGTCGAGACCCAGGATGGACCGCTCGTCGGGACCCAGGATGGACCGCTCGCCTGTATCGGTTGGGGACATCTCTACGCTGCTGATCCGCTTCAGATGGTTTCCTGTGGACGGGACTCTCGCTGCTGTCTTGGAGCCACTATGGATTGAACTTTCACAGTATCATGTTGGACCCGCTCGACATCCATTGCTTTCGGTCCCCTAGAGGGGGGGGGTTGCCCACATCTGAGGTCCTCTCCAAGGTTTCTCATAGTCAGCATTGTCGCTGGCGTCCCACTGAATGTGAATTCTCCCTGCCCACTGGGTGTGAGTTTTCCTTGCCCTTTTGTGGGTTCTTCCGAGGATGTTGTAGTCGTAATGATTTGTGCAGTCCTTTGAGACATTTGTGATTTGGGGCTATATAAATAAACATTGATTGATTGATTGATTGATAGAAAACACTTGGCTCTCCAAGTACCACCGTACTGACCAACATTAAAATACAGTAGCGTAGTAGGCCTAAACATTCATTAAAAACCATGCATGTTTAATTTAAGTGTATTTAATATTTGGGACAATCAAAACCCTTAATCACAAATGTCTCAAAGGGCTGCACAAGCCACGACGACATCCTCGGTTTAGATCCCACATCAGAGCATGAAAAAAACTCAACCCAATGGGGACAACGAGAAACTTTGAACGAGTATGACGATCCGCCTGTGCCCCACACGATCCCTGACAGAATCGGGTCAGGGTCCAGTGGCATGGAGTCCAAGACGACTGGGGAGCCTTTTCTGCTGCAGCCTTCCTCCGCCATCACAACCGTTGCGGTAGTTCTTAAATCTACCGTCTTCCGCCTACTGTTGAGGTCTTCACCGTATACCTGGCTAGGGGGAAGTCAGGTACTAGGCCTTTGCCAAGGGCCACCTGGGGTAAGAGTAGTAAAGGGGTTAACCTCCCTAGTGCCCCCAAGACCTCATAGATCAGGGGTGTCAAACTCAAATACAGAGCGGGCCAACATTTAAAACTGAACAAAGCCGTGGGCCGAGGTTGAACAAACTAACCCTTTAATAGGGACCCAAACAAGTTTTGCATTGAATATTTACCAAGCAAGGCTTATATAACTTTATAGTGACATGCAAAATCCAGTTTCAAGTAATAATAATTAAAAAATATCAATGGCATATCAAATAAAATAAAAACACTAATGCCTTTTTTCGGCGGTGGGTTTGAGTTGGGGCGGGGTTTGGTGGTAGCGGGGGTGTGTATTTTAGCATCCCGGAAGAGTTAGGGATGCAAGGGGCTCTGGGTAGTTGTCCGGTTGTGTTTATGTTGTGTTACGGTGCGTATGTTCTCCCAAAATGTGTTTGTCATTCTTGTTTGCTGTGGGTTCACGGTGTGGCGCTTATTTGTAACAGTGTTAACCTTGTTTATATGGCCACCCTCAGTGTGACCTGTATGGCTGTTGACCAAGTATGCATTGCATACACTTGTGTGTGTGTATGAGCCGCATATATTATGTGAGTAGGCCGGCACACTGTTTGTATGGAAGAAAAGCGGACGTGGCGACGTAGAGAACGCCAAAAGCAGTACTTTTACGGCCCACCCCCAATATTATTGTCCGGGTGGAAATCGGGAGAAATTTGGGAGGGGCAATGAACTTCGGGAGTCTCCCGGGAAAATTGGGTGGGTTGACGAGTATGCGTGGCGCAGTGGGAGAGTGGCCGAGCGCAACCCGAGGGTCACTGGTTCAAATCCCACCTAGAACCAACCTCATCACGTCCGTTGTGTCCTGAGCAAGACACTTCACCCTTGCTCCTGATGGGTGCTGGTTGGCGCCTTGCATGGCAGCTCCCTCCATCAGTGTGTGAATGTGTGTGTGAATGGGTAAATGTGGAAGTAGTGTCAAAGCGCTTTGAGTACCTTGAAGGTAGAAAAGCGCTATACAAGTACAACCCATATTAGCGGTGAATGTGGTGTTACAGCGGCGGGCCAACTCTAATGTTAATTTGATATTGCCTCAAGGGCCAAATTAAATTACACGGCGGGCCAAATTTGAGTATGACACCCACGTCATAGATGACTGTTGCGTTAGGACCAGATGTTCCTCTGAGGGAATTTAAGTTGCTGGTCAATCCCAAGTTCTTTTGATGACACATAAGCTGCTTTCAAATGATAACCCAAAACAGAATAAGTATTTTGCAATTTATTCCAAAGCTTTGGAGAGACCAACCTAAAAACAACACATTCAAATCGCGTCGCTTAGTTGATCTGAAAACCCTACGGAAGCGCTCTCTTCTTCAATATCTCCCCCGCCCACACCCACCGGAACGAATACACATATCTGTTGTTCTGCTAAGCCTGAGACAGAAAGAGATAAGAAGGGAGTATGGCTACTCCTTACATTCCTAAAGCTCTAAGGTTAACACACAGTTTACTAGCGGACAAACAGAGAGAGAACAAATGGAAAAACACTAGCTGTTTTCAAATATGACTATGAATATAAAAAGTATCTCTTGCAGATATAAATATATATATCTCCGTCTGGAGCCACCAGAGATGGAGGTAACCTTAACGTCATGCCTTTGACATGTAACATTACACACAGTTTGAACAGTACCACTGTCTTTGAATACAGGAAAATAAAACACTGTACTTAAATAATGAATCAAATCTTTGGCATACCACTAGATGGAGCCCACGTACTACTAGTGGTACAAGTACCATAGTTTGAGAATCACTGCCTTATTTTCAACATGAAGTAAACACATCTCCAATTACTAATGAGTTTGAAGCAAGTCGGGTTTTTGCAGTTTGTCCCCCTAACGAGCCAAGCTAATACCGTGCAGTGGTAACATGTAACCTCATCAACTTGATGCATCTCTTGCAGTTCTTCCTCAGTCAGTTCCAGGGGCTCGCTGGCCCATCTCTACTCTGCTGGATTCCCTGATATTGTGGACTCCAGGGGCCAGGTGGCTGAAGTCTTGGACCCCACAGAGCCGGTGCCCTTTGATCCGCACCGTGAAGAGATGGACCCTTTGCAGGAGAACCTTCTGGTGTTCCAGTTTCTTGCCTTTACAAGGTAAAGTACACGTTACAGATTGATGTTGTTAGGATTCTTTCCCTCTTAGTCCTTCCAGATTCTTTAGTCCTAAGACTGTTTAAAAAAAGTGACTAGAATTTAAGTTTTAACAATTGATTCTACAAAATAGATGTAAGCACAAACAACAAAACAGGCCTGGAAAGAGAGATCTCGCAAGCTATCAATGGTTGAAGCAGTCTCTCGAATGCAGACCTGGGCAGATTAAGGCCCGGGGGCAACATGCAATTTGGCCCGCCGGACATTCCCAAATAATTGTTTTAGATCTTTAAGATGGAAAGTGTAGCTGCCATTATGACGTGCAGTGAAGTTTTCTAAAGACCGTAAGTCTTCAACTATACAAAGTATTCCAATGGTTGGGATCTGCACTTTTGCATGATATACCAGTTACTATGGTAATCTAATTCAATCAATCAATCAATGTTTATTTATATAGCCCCAAATCACAAATGTCTCAAAGGACTGCACAAATCATTACGACTACAACATCCTCGGAAGAACCCACAAAAGGGCAAGGAAAACTCACACCCAGGGGGCAGGGAGAATTCACATTCAGTGGGACGCCAGTGACAATGCTGACTATGAGAAACCTTGGAGAGGACCGCAGAAGTGGGCAACCCCCCCCCTCTAGGGGACCGAAAGCAATGGATGTCGAGCGGGTCTAACATGATACTGTGAAAGTTCAATCCATAGTGGCTCCAAGACAGCAGTGAGAGTCCCGTCCACAGGAAACCATCTCAAGCGGATCAGCAGCGTAGAGATTTAGTTACTATGGTAATCTAATTAGTTACTATGGTCATCTAAATCACAGCAGCTCAGACGAAGCACCAAGCAGTGTGGGCGGGAAGCGTTTCCACAGACGAGGAAGGAGATTTTCACAACAAAGTTCTAATGCTTAGTGATATATAAAATAGAATAGAAAGTACTTTATTGATCCCTGGGTGGAATTCAGAAAATATCAGATGTATCAGACTGGAGGTGGGTTTATTTTGTACACTTCGCGTTCATATTTCACTGTTTGTTGCATTTTTGTGGCTTTTCACTTGATTGTAAAATGTGTCGATCGAAAGGAGGTGTGACATTCATATTTTGTCAATATTCGGTGTTTTATCGATCATAGAACATTTTTAAAATTCAGTCATAACGTTTTTAGCATTCAATCAGACATTATTGTGAGGTTTTGCATTAGTGTTCCTAAAAATAGATATTCCGGCCCCCAGACATATTTTTTTCCTCTAAATGTGGCCCCCGAGTCAAAATTATGTATCCAATCCAATCCAATCCAATCCACTTTATTTATATAGCACATTTAAACAACAATAACGTTTCCAAAGTGCTGCACAGCCATGTTAAAAACAATATTATGCTCCACCAATGACTGAATAAAACAAAAAATGAATAAAAATAAAAACAATATAAAAACAAATATGATTAAAAACTATTTTAAAGGGTAAAATCAATTAAAACAGTAAAATAGAAATCAAAGTGTATAAAAAACACAGAGGACAACAGAGGACAGAGGACCACACAACTCACGTAGTGTTAAAAGCCAAAGAATAGAAGTGGGTCTTAAGACGAGACTTAAAACACTCCACTGTGGAAGCAGTTTGAACATGGAGGGGCAGAGTGTTCCAGAGCCCTGTCTCCCCTGGTCTTAAGTCTGGTCTTTGGCACCACGAGCTGGAGCTGGCTCTCGGACCTCAGAGCGCGCGCAGGGATGTAAATTTGGATGAGGTCCGAGATATATTGAGGTGCCAGTCCATGTAAAGATTTAAAAACAAACAGCAATGTTTTAAAATCAATTCTAAAATGAACAGGGAGCCAGTGCAAACTCTGAAGAATTGGGGTTATATGCTGGCGTTTCCTGGCCCCTGTTAAAAGTCCTGCTGCCGCGTTCTGGACTAACTGCAACCGGGAGAGAGCTTTTTGGCTAATGCCAGCATAAAGTGCATTGCCGTAGTCCAGGCCACTTGAAATAAAAGCATGCACGACTTGTTCAAAAAGGTTCAAAGATAAAAACGGTTTAACCTTTACTAAAAGACGAAGGTGATAAAAACACGATTTTAAAACGCCATTGACTTGTTTGTCTAGTTTAAAATCGCTGTCTATAGTGACGCCAAGGCTGGTGTCCCCTCACCTTTTCCTTGACTGAGGTTGCCAGATATGTAGTCGAATTCAGCTCGATCGACTGGGCTACTTCAAGGAACTTCAAACTTCCACTGCCTCTTACCAGGGTTTGAGGTTCTGGGACCATAATAGCTGAGTAGACAAGCGTTTTGTCAATAACAAATCACTAAACAACACATTTTACACAGAAATTAAGCTATTTTCAGGAAGACGTACGCCATGCCTGCGTACAATATCACAACACATGGCAATCATATGGTTATTGTCAGTACTGTCAGAAAACACGGACTAAAACAAACTACAACCGACTCTGACAGTGGTTATACTGGTGAAAATAAGTGGAGCATGCTTAGCAGCTCAATGTACGCCCAAAACTAAAGAAGAGACATTTCACCGAGGACCAGGTGAGTCGCCCTCTGGCCTGTTCTAAAAATAGCTCAAATAGCAGCACTTACCAGTGAACTGCCTCTATTTTTTTTATTTTTTTTAATTTACTAGCAAGTTGGTCTCGCTTTGCTCGACATTTTTAATTCTAAGAGAGACAAAAATCAAATACAATGTGAAATTCTAAGAAAATATTTTAAATGCTTGGTCTAAAGCTTAGTGATGTATAAAATAGAATAGAAAGTACTTTATTGATCCCTGGGGGGAATTCAGCAAATATCAGATGTAATCGATTGGAGGTGGGTTTATTTTGTACCCTTCGCGTTCATATTTCACTGTTTGTTGCATTTTTGTTGCGTTTCACTTGATTGTAAAATGTGTCGATCGAAAGGAGGTGTGACATTCATATTTTGTCAATATTCTGTGTTTTATCATTCATAGAAAAATGTAAAAATTTAATTTTGTTTTTTTAAGGCGGTTTGTCATAACGTTTTTAGCATTCAATCAGACATTATTGTGAGGTTTTGTATTAGTGTTCTTAAAAATAGGCCCCCCGAGTCAAAATTATGTAGTCCCCTCACCTTTTCCTTGACTGAGGTTGCCAGATATGTAGTCGAATTCAGCTCGATCGACTGGGCTACTTCAAGGAACTTCAAACTTCCACTGCCTCTTACCAGGGTTTGAGGTTCTGGGACCATAATAGCTGAATAGACAAGCGTTTTGTCAATAACAAATCACTAAACAACACATTTTACACAGAAATTAAGCTATTTTCAGGAAGAAGTACGCCATGCCTGCGTACAATATCACAACACATGGCAATCATATGGTTATTGTCAGTACTGTCAGAAAACACGGACTAAAACAAACTACAACCGACTCTGACAGTGGTTATACTGGTGAAAATAAGTGGAGCATGCTTAGCAGCTCAATGTACGCCCAAAACTAAAGAAGAGACATTTCACCGAGGACCAGATGAGTCGCCCTCTGGCCTGTTCTAAAAATAGCTCAAATAGCAGCACTTACCAGTGAACTGCCTCTATTTTTTTTATTTACTAGCAAGTTGGTCTCGCTTTGCTCGACATTTTTAATTCTAAGAGAAACAAAAATCAAATACAATGTGAAATTCTAAGAAAATATTTTAAATGCTTGGTCTAAAGCTTAGTGATATATAAAATAGAATAGAAAGTACTTTATTGATCCCTGGGGGGAATTCAGCAAATATCAGATATATCAGATTGGAGGTGGGTTTATTTTGTACCCTTCGCGTTCATATTTCACTGTTTGTTCCATTTTTGTTGCGTTTCACTTGATTGTAAAATGTGTCGATCGAAAGGAGGTGTGACATTCATATTTTGTCAATATTCTGTGTTTTATCATTCATAGAAAAATGTAAACATTTAATTTTGTTTTTTTAAGGCGGTTTGTCATAACGTTTTTAGCATTCAATCAGACATTATTGTGAGGTTTTGTATTAGTGTTCCTAAAAATAAGCCGCCCGAGTCAAAATTATGTTGTCCCTTCACCTTTTCCTTGACTGAGGTTGCCAGATATGTAGTCGAATTCAGCTCGATCGACTGGGCTACTTCAAGGAACTTCAAACTTCCACTGCCTCTTACCTGGGTTTGAGGTTCTGGGACCAAAATAGCTGAATAGACAAGCGTTTTGTCAATAACAAATCTCTAACCAACACATTTTACACAGAAATTAAGCTATTTTCAGGAAGACGTACGCCATGCCTGCGTACAATATCACAACACATGGCAATCATATGGTTATTGTCAGTACTGTCAGAAAACACGGACTAAAACAAACTACAACCGACTCTGACAGTGGTTATACTGGTGAAAATAAGTGGAGCATGTTTAGCAGCTCAATGTACGCCCAAAACTAAAGAAGAGACATTTCACCGAGGACCAGATGAGTCGCCCTCTGGCCTGTTCTAAAAATAGCTCAAATAGCAGCACTTACCAGTGAACTGCCTCTATTTTTTTTATTTTATTTATTTACTAGCAAGTTGGTCTCGCTTTGCTCGACATTTTTAATTCTAAGAGAGACAAAAATCAAATACAATGTGAAATTCTAAGAAAATATTTTAAATGCTTGGTCTAAAGCTTAGTGATGTATAAAATAGAATAGAAAGTACTTTATTGATACCTGGGGGGAATTCAGCAAATATCAGATGTATCAGATTGGAGGTGGGTTTATTTTGTACCCTTTGCGTTCATATTTCACTGTTTGTTGCATTTTTGTTGCTTTTCACTTGATTGTAAAATGTGTCGATCGAAAGGAGGTGTGACATTCATATTTTGTCAATATTCGGTGTTTTATCATTCATAGAAAAATGTAAAAATGTAATTTTGTTTTTTTAAGGCGGTTTGTCATAACGTTTTTAGCATTCAATCAGACATTATTGTGAGGTTTTGTATTAGTGTTCCTAAAAATAGGCCCCCCGAGTCAAAATTATGTTGTCCCTTCACCTTTTCCTTGACTGAGGTTGCCAGATATGTAGTCGAATTCAGCTCGATCGACTGGGCTACTTCAAGGAACTTCAAACTTCCTCTGCCTCTTACCTGGGTTTGAGGTTCTGGGACCATAATAGCTGAGTAGACAAGCGTTTTGTCAATAACAAATCACTAAACAACACATTTTACACAGAAATTAAGCTATTTTCAGGAAGACGTACACCATGCCTGCGTACAATATCACAACACATGGCAATCATATGGTTATTGTCAGTACTGTCAGAAAACACGGACTAAAACAAACTACAACCGACTCTGACAGTGGTTATACTGGTGAAAATAAGTGGAGCATGCTTAGCAGCTCAATGTACGCCCAAAACTAAAGAAGAGACATTTCACCGAGGACCAGATGAGTCGCCCTCTGGCCTGTTCTAAAAATAGCTCAAATAGCAGCACTTACCAGTGAACTGCCTCTATTTTTTTAATTTTTTTTATTTACTAGCAAGTTGGTCTCGCTTTGCTCGACATTTTTAATTCTAAGAGAGACAAAAATCAAATACAATGTGAAATTCTAAGAAAATATTTTAAATGCTTGGTCTAAAGCTTAGTGATGTATAAAATAGAATAGAAAGTACTTTATTGATCCCTGGGGGGAATTCAGCAAATATCAGATGTATCAGATTGGAGGTGGGTTTATTTTGTACCCTTCGCGTTCATATTTCACTGTTTGTTCCATTTTTGTTGCGTTTCACTTGATTGTAAAATGTGTCGATCGAAAGGAGGTGTGACATTCATATTTTGTCAATATTCTGTGTTTTATCATTCATAGAAAAATGTAAAAATTTTATTTTTTGTAAGGCGATCCGTCACAACGTTTTTAGCATTCAATCAGACATTATTGTGAGATTTTGTATTAGTGTTCCTAAAAATAGATAAACTGGTACCCAGACACATTTTTTTCTATAAATGTGGCCCCCGAGTCAAAATAATTGCCCAGGCCTGATCTAATGGCTGCCTGTCTGCCCAGGTTGCCACGCCTCAGCATGAATTGAAACTAAAACTTTAACTCAAACTTAAAGGAGCCGTATGTAATAACCTGAACAGAAATGGTACTACAATCACAGTCAAAATTATGTACTACCCTCACCCTTTCCCTGACTGAGGTTGCCAGATATGTAGTCGAATTCAGCTCGATCGACTGGGCTACTTCAAGGAACTTCAAACTTCCTCTGCCTCTTACCTGGGTTTGAGGTTCTGGGACCATAATAGCTGAACAGACAAGCGTTTTGTCAATAACAAATCACTAAACAACACATTTTACACAGAAATTAAGCTATTTTCAGGAAGACGTACGCCATGCCTGCGTACAATATCACAACACATGGCAATCATATGGTTCTTGTCAGTACTGTCAGAAAACACGGACTAAAACAAACTACAACCGACTCTGACAGTGGTTATACTGGTGAAAATAAGTGGAGCATGCTTAGCAGCTCAATGTACGCCCAAAACTAAAGAAGAGACATTTCACCGAGGACCAGATGAGTCGCCCTCTGGCCTGTTCTAAAAATAGCTCAAATAGCAGCACTTACCAGTGAACTGCCTCTATTTTTTTATTTTTTTTTATTTACTAGCAAGTTGGTCTCGCTTTGCTCGACATTTTTAATTTTAAGAGAGACAAAAATCAAATACAATTTGAAATTCCAAGAAAATATTTTAAATACTTGGTCTAAAGCTTAGTGATGTATAAAATAGAATAGAAAGTACTTTATTGATACCTGGGGGGAATTCAGCAAATATCAGATGTATCAGACTGGAGGTGGGTTTATTTTGTACCCTTTGCGTTCATATTTCACTGTTTGTTGCATTTTTGTGGCTTTTCACTTGATTGTAAAATGTGTCGATCGAAAGGAGGTGTGACATTCATATTTTGTCAATATTCTGTGTTTTATCATTCATAGAAACATGTAAAAATTTAATTTCCTTTTTTTAAGGCGGTTTGTCATAACGTTTTTAGCATTCAATCAGACATTATTTTGAGGTTTTGTATTAGTGTTCTTAAAAATAGGCCCCCTGAGTCAAAATTATGTAGTCCCCTCACCCTTTCCCTGACTGAGGTTGCCAGATATGTAGTCGAATTCAGCTCGATCGACTGGGCTACTTCAAGGAACTTTAAACTTCCACTGCCTCTTACCAGGGTTTGAGGTTCTGGGACCATAATAGCTGAATAGACGAGCGTTTTGTCAATAACAAATCACTAAACAACACATTTTACACAGAAATTAAGCTATTTTCAGGAAGAAGTACGCCATGCCTGCGTACAATATCACAACACATGGCAATCATATGGTTATTGTCAGTACTGTCAGAAAACACGGACTAAAACAAACTACAACAAACGCTAGCAGTAGTTATACTGGTGAAAATAAGTGGAGCATGCTTAGCGGCTCAATGTACGCCCAAAACTAAAGAAGAGACATTTCACCGAGGACCAGATGAGTCTCCCTCTGGCCTGTTCTAAAAATAGCTCAAATAGCAGCACTTACCAGTGAACTGCCTCTATTTTTTTTTTTTTTAAATTTATTAGCAAGTTGGTCTCGCTTTGCTCGACATTTTTAATTTTAAGAGAGACAAAAATCAAATACAATTTGAAATTCCAAGAAAATATTTTAAATACTTGGTCTAAAGCTTAGTGATATATAAAATAGAATAGAAAGTACTTTATTGATCCCTGGGGGGAATTCAGCAAATATCAGATATATCAGATTGGAGGTGGGTTTATTTTGTACACTTCGCGTTCATATTTCACTGTTTGTTCCATTTTTGTTGCGTTTCACTTGATTGTAAAATGTGTCGATCGAAAGGAGGTGTGACATTCATATTTTGTCAATATTCGGTGTTTTATCATTCATAGAAAAATGTAAAAATTTAATTTTGTTTTTTTAAGGCGGTTTGTCATAACGTTTTTAGCATTCAATCAGACATTATTGTGAGGTTTTGTATTAGTGTTCCTAAAAATAGGCCCCCCGAGTCAAAATTATGTAGTCCCCTCACCCTTTCCCTGACTGAGGTTGCCAGATATGTAGTCGAATTCAGCTCGATCGACTGGGCTACTTCAAGGAACTTCAAACTTCCACTGCCTCTTACCAGGGTTTGAGGTTCTGGGACCATAATAGCTGAGTAGACAAGCGTTTTGTCAATAACAAATCACTAAACAACACATTTTACACAGAAATTAAGCTATTTTCAGGAAGAAGTACGCCATGCCTGCGTACAATATCACAACACATGGCAATCATATGGTTATTGTCAGTACTGTCAGAAAACACGGACTAAAACAAACTACAACCGACTCTGACAGTGGTTATACTGGTGAAAATAAGTGGAGCATGCTTAGCAGCTCAATGTACGCCAAAAACTAAAGAGACATTTTACCAAGGTATGTCTTTCGGCTACTGTTTCAAACCTTTCAGATTGCCATATAACTTGGTACACGTAGTCCACAATATGCAAACACGAATTAGGAATTCTTGATTTGTCTGTCACTGCGATGAGGTGGCGACTTGTCCAGGGAGTACCCCGCCTTCTGCCTGATTGTAGCTGAGATAGGCACCAGCGCCCCCAAAAGGGAATAAGCGGTAGAAAATGGATGGATGGATTTGTCTGTCACGTGCCATGACAGCCGTGCTAATGTTGGAACCCATTTTCTCAGCGTACCGGCATATTGAGAACAAAATAGGCACTGACACTACCCGTGTCCACATAGGTTGTATTTTGCCTTGTCAGTTTGAATACACACCAACATGCAGGCTAACGGGCATATATTTGCCCCGTTATCCTATATGTTGATGTGTCATTGACCAGGCTAGCAAGCTAAGCAATACACTAAGAGCTTAGCAATTTTACACTAAGCATCCGTTGCACGAACATATTAGCTTTCTTAGACAAGATCGCAGACTGTATTGGACAATAAAGTTTAGTCAGTTTCCATTTACTACAAGTAACAAGAAAACGTAAATGCCTGACTTGCCTATCAAGGAGGAAATGAGCAAGTTTGGCATCAGATGAAAAAAATCTTCTCCGCCTTTAATCGTCTCCATCTTTCAAAGTCATCCTCCTTTTGTTCCTGGCTTTGTCCTGAATGAGTTGAGAATCGTAACAACGCCTTTTAGGTCTGACATGTTTAGTAACTTTACCAGTGGCAGTAGCTCGACGAAGAGGGTGGTGCGTAACTGGCAACCTGGATATGACCCACTCACGGACTTTCTAATTTAACAAACGGTAGAGGGCGGAACATCGAAATAAAAACAATATCAAGATTTCGGGGCTGTAAATCTATTTTTGAAATGAGCATATTTCTGGCTGAACTACTGTTATCAGTTATAGAGGTATTTAAAAAGAACATGACTTGTCCAGGGTGTACGAATGTAGCTGAGATGGGCTGCCCCTCGCAACCCCGAAGAAAAAAAGCGGTAAAAAAATGGATGGATGGATGATTCATTCATGCTTTTTGACATTTCAGGGTCATTTGATGATGACATGACATGTAATTATTACATATGGCTGCTTTAAACTTAGCGCACACACATTCTCCTCCGTCACTCTCACTCCAGGCTCGTACCTTCTGACACCATTAATAATGATATACTGTATACGTGTGTGAGAGTGTACTAAAAAGGGCCCTAATATGCAAATATATAACCCGATGGTACCCGCTGATGTTCATTTGGGATCTGCATTTGTCTTGAAAAAATGAGAAATCAAACCATGATGGAATTGCAGAAATATTTGTAAAACAATCTTGCTTTCCTTTCTACTTCCTCCAAACGGTCTGTTTGGAATTCGTCAGTCTTGTGGGGTTGTCTAGACCTGTGACGTCTGCGGATATCTCCGTAAAGACTTACCCAGATGCCTTTGCGTGAGTCCTCCGTTTTATTTAATGGTCGAGCATGTGTAGACCAAACTGTCATGACGTGGGGGTTTTTGCAATTGTTCTCCCAGGAAGCAAACAGACTATTCAGGACAGGACTTGAAGGTAGGAACTTGATTTAATCTCGACTGTCAAATAGGTACAAACAAAAGGCGCACAAGGCGAAGGCACAACTTAGCGCAGGAAACAAAAGCTAACACTTAGAATAAAGTATGGACAGGGCAAAAAGTCACTAACTGTGGCATGAACAAACAAAAAATGACTTGGCAAGGCATGAAGCAATCAATCGCATGACACAAGCAATGACACCAGACCGACTGACTGGCAAAGACAGGCTTAAATAATGCCTCTGATTAGAGACAGGTGAGCGTCCCGAACACCAGAGGCAGGTGAAAACAAGTACTCAGGGCAACCAAACCAAACTCAGATGTCACAAACAGGTACTAAAGGAGTCTTAAAACTAACAGAAAATAACTAAAATATGATCCAGACCACAGATCATGACACAAATGATAAAATGCCTACAATATGACAGAAAATGCTCTGTTGTTGTCTGCTTTGATCAGGACTGATAAACTTTTTTTTTTTGGCAAATAATCATTAACTTTAGAATTTGATGCCAGCAACACGTGACAAAGAAGGTGGCAATAAATACTGATAAAGTTGAGGAATGCTCATCAAACACTGATTTGGAACATCCCACAGGTGTGCAGGCTAATTGGGAACAGGTGGGTGCCATGATTGGGTATAAAAGCAGCTTCCATGAAATGCTAAGTAATTCACAAACAAGGATGGGGTGAGGGTCACCAATTTGCAAGCAAACAGTTTTAGAACAACATTTCTCAACGAGCTATTGCAAGGAATTTAGGGATTTTACCATCTACGGTCCGTAAAATCGTCAAAAGGTTCAGAGAATCTGGAGAAATCACTGCACGTAAGCGATGATATTACGGCCCTTTGATCCTTCAGGCGGTACTGCGTCAATAACTGACATCAGCGTGTAAAGGATATCACCACTTGGCCTCAGGAACACTTCATAAAACCACTGTCAGTAACTACAGTTGGTCGCTACATCTGTAAGTGCAAGTTAAAACTCTACCATGCAAAGCGAAATACATTTATCAACAACACACAGGAACGCCGCCGGCTTCGCTGGGCCTGAGCTCATCTAAGATGGACTGAAGCCAAGTGGAAAAGTGTTCTGTGGTCTGACGAGTCCACATTTCAAAGTGGACAAGTCACCGTGCCAGCAATCGTTGCCGAGCCCTAATATATATATATATATATATATATATATATATATATATATATCAAGGCGTATATATATATATATATATATATATATATATATCAGTCAAGGCGTTGAGGGGTTCCGGTTTGGTAACCGCAGGATTAGGTCTCTGCTTTTTGCAGATGATGTGGTCCTGATGGCTTCATCTGACCGGGATCTTCAGCTCTCGCTGGATCGGTTCGCAGCCGAGTGTGAAACGACCGGAATGAGAATCAGCACCTCCAAGTCCGAGTCCCTGGTTCTCGCCCGGAAAAGGGTGGAGTGCCATCTCCGGGTTGGGGAGGAGACCCTGCCCCAAGTGGAGGAGTTCAAGTACCTAGGAGTCTTGTTCACGAGTGAGGGAAGAGTGGATCGTGATATCGACAGGCGGATCGGTGCGGCGTCTTCAGTAATGCGGACGTTGTACCGATCCGTTGTGGTGAAGAAGGAGCTGAGCCGGAAGGCAAAGCTCTCAATTTACCGGTCGATCTACGTTCCCATCCTCACCTATGGTCATGAGCTTTGGGTTATGACCGAAAGGATAAGATCACGGGTACAAGCGGCCGAAATGAGTTTGGGTCTCTCCCTTAGAGATAGGGTGAGAAGCTCTGCCATCCGGGAGGAACTCAAAGTAAAGCCGCTGCTCCTCCACATGGAGAGGAGCCAGATGAGGTGGTTCGGGCATCTGGTCAGGATGCCACCCGAACGCCTCCCTAAGGAGGTGTTTAGGGCACGTCCAACCGGTAGGAGGCCACGGGGAAGACCCAGGACACGTTGGGAAGACTATGTCTCCCGGCTGGCCTGGGAACGCCTCGGGATCCCCCGGGAAGAGCTAGACGAAGTGGCTGGGGAGAGGGAAGTCTGGGTTCCCCTGCTTAGGCTGTTGCCCCCGCGACCCGACCTCGGATAAGTGGAAGATGATGGATGGATGGATGGGTATATATATATATATATATTTTTATATATATATATATATATATATATATATATATATATATATATATATAGGACCAAAGTACAGTCCCCTCTCTTTAAGTTTGTATCTTTCCATCCTTGATTTGTTTCAACTTCCCCCTCAAAAAAAATTAAATAAAAAAAAATAAATCTCCACTGCTGCCGAGTTTCTCCTTTTCCCCCCCGACGAGCTGTGTCCAAGATCCAAATGCACTCAGGCATTAAGTCTTGTCAGTCATCCTCTCCTCATATGTCAGCTGCACGCCTATACAGCGCACGCACACATATGCTCACAATTCTCGCACAAACACATTTCCTGTCAGCACAGACTCAGTCAGCAGGCCGTCACAAAGACCCCCCCCGGAACCAGCGTCCTCTCAGTGACAGTGGAGAGAGGGGTTGCTGACGGATGTGTCCTGAACACACCACTCGCACTACTTCTGTGTGTGTGTGTGCGCCTGCCCTTTTCTCAGCAGTTTAATAAGCCCATCCACGTCTTTGTTTTTCATCATGAGCGCGCTGTCAGGCCGCCATGACGTCCTGTGCACGACGACTCCGACTACGGTTCAATGCAGATTCTCTAATGCAGGGGTAAAGAACCTATGGCTCTAAGGAATATTGGCCCTGGTCTTACTTGCCAGCATTAGCTTATAGCTAACTTGTTTTTTCAAACCACGTGAAGGACAGTGACTGATATTCATTGAATTAAAAAAAAAAGAAATATTCAAAATCATGGCTAAATTGGCAAAGGGTAGAGTGGCGCCAACCAAGTATGTTTAAATAATGCTTAAATTGCGGACATTTGTTGTATGAATACATGGAATTGGCTGCTGATGGTGTGTTTGATGGGGAAGAAAGTCCACTCTCCAAGCTAAATGCTGTACTCCATTATTAAATTCCTTCATAAAACTACTGTCGGGATCCGAGCCGAGGATGCCGTTGTGGCTTGTGCAGCCCTTTGAGACACTTGTGATTTAGGGCTATGTAAATAAACATTGATTGATGGATTGATAGAGCCAGATGTGGCTCTTTTGATCACTGCATCTGGCTCTCAGATACATCTTAGCTGACGTTGCTTAACACGATAAGTAATGAATAATTCCGCTGGTAGTCACAGTGTTAAAAATAACGTTCGAAATACAAAACATTCTCATGTATTTTAAATCCATGCATTCGTTTCCTACCGCACCCGTTTAAGAATTTGCATTAATTCAATTAAAAAGTATTTTATTTATTATTGTAACTGAACACAAACATTATGTTAAAATGTTATAATCATATTTATTACTACGAACATACATTTTTAAGTGCAAATAATTGTGCAGAGACATCCACTGTTTCAAGCAAATATTATAAAAAAAAAAAACCTTACAATTCAGTGTCCATCCATCCATCCATCATCTTCCGCTTATCCGAGGTCGGGTCGCGGGGGCAACAGCCTAAGCAGGGAAACCCAGACTTCCTTTTCCCCAACCACTTCGTCTAGCTCTTCCCGGGGGATCCCGAGGCGTTCCCAGGCCAGCCGGGAGACATAGTCTTCCCAACGTGTCCTGGGTCTTCCCCGTGGCCTCCTACCGGTTGGACGTGCCCTAAACACCTCCCTAGGGAGGCGTTCGGGTGGCATCCTGACCAGATGCCCGAACCACCTCATCTGGCTCCTCTCGATGTGGAGGAGCAGCGGCTTTACTTTGAGTTCCTCCCGGATGGCAGAGCTTCTCACCCTATCTCTAAGGGAGGAAACTCATTTCGACCGCTTGTACCCGTGATCTTATCCTTTCGGTCATGACCCAAAGCTCATGACCATAGGTGAGGATGGGAACGTAGATCGACCGGTAAATTGAGAGCTTTGCCTTCCGGCTCAGCTCCTTCTTCACCACAACGGATCGATACAACGTCCGCATTACTGAAGACGCCGCACCGATCCGCCTGTCGATCTCACGATCCACTCTTCCCTCACTCGTGAACAAGACTCCTAGCTACTTGAACTCCTCCACTTGGGGCAGGGTCTCCTCCCCAACCCGGAGATGGCATTCCACCCTTTTCCGGGCGAGAACCATGGACTCGGACTTGGAGGTGCTGATTCTCATTCCGGTTGCTTCACACTCGGCTGCGAACCGATCCAGCGAGAGCTGAAGATCCTGGTCAGATGAAGCCATCAGGACCACATCATCTGCAAAAAGCAGAGACCTAATCCCGTGGTCACCAAACCGGAACCCCTCAACTTGTAATTTTTTAATAGTTTCATATCATAAAAATTTTCAATTTTCCTGAAGGAATCAATAAAGTACTATATATCTATCCATCTATCTATCTATCTATCCATCTATCTATCTATCTATCTATCTATCCATCTATCCATCTATCCATCTATCCATCTATCCATCCATCCATCCATCCATCCATCCATCCATCCATCCATCCATCCATCCATCCATCCATCCATCCATCCATCCATCCATCCATCTATCTATCTAATAATAATCATAATTATAGTAAAGTTATAATTTTTCATATTTTCCATAAAATTTCCCTAACCCATCCATCCATCCATTTACTACCGCTTGTCCCTTTCGGGGTTGCAGGGGGTCACTGGAGCCTATACATAAACTATAAAAAAAATAAATAGATAAATAAATAAGAGTACATTATTTTTGTTAAAAGTTTCTCGTGAGTAACATTGGTGAAGATATTTGCTATTGTCTGCTTGCAAATAAAAAAACTAACAATTAAATATATATATATATATATATATATATATATATATATATATATATATGTATATATATATATTAATATGTGTTGTTAAGTATATTGATATCTATATTGTATTAAAAGTATTATTACTATTTGTGTTGTTATTGGGGTTTTTTTGGTCACAAATGTGATGATATTTTACCCCCAAAAAATTTTGTTAGTACTGTAGTATTACAATTTAGATTTTTTTATTTTTTTTTTACAAATTTTATGATTAAAAATTAACTAATATGAATAGTTTGTAGACATTTTGATCCTCATCGAAAGTAAAAGGAAGGCACATCCTTGAAAAAAACATCCATCCATCATGTCTCTATTCAAACATGTATAGGCTGCTTATAAACAAAGCGGAATGTAAACATGACCTCTTCCAAGATTAATGAGCACTAATGATAATTAGCTCTTATATTTTATTCATTAGGCAAACATAGCAGACACTCTCACCGAAAATTGTGATAATAATGGGTGTAGTGCATACATTAACATGTTTTTTCCAAGTAAATTGAAAACATGTCAGTTTTTACACTTTCCTGCATGATCTTCCTTGGTACGAATTCTACTCAAATATTGTCATTTCGAACATGTTTTAATAGTGCAAGTTTATGGTAATACCTGCTTCTCGCGGGTTGAGCAGCCGTGCGTGGGGTTTACTTGGTGAAGTAGTTCTGACCGACGTGTGACGGCGAGTCACCCTTGGATCGGCAGTGTCGTTTCCGCTCCACACACCCAAATGCGTAATTATCCATCTTGCCTGTTTGTAGACTATATCTTATTGTCCTCTGCAAAATAACTGGGAGGTCCGACTGCTTTTATTGGATTTTACTTTCAAACATTCAACTGGAGATTTGCTGCACGTCTGCTCACTGTACTGGTTTCTCTCCACTTTCTGCCTGTTGTTTGTAGAATTTAGTTCAAAATGTTGACTGGCTCCAGCATATACAAACTCTGTTTCCATATGAGTTGGGAAATTGTGTTAGATGTAAATATAAACGGAATACAATGATTTGCAAATCCTTTTCAACCCATATTCAGTTGAATATGCTACAAAGACAACATATTTGATGTTCAAACTCATAAACATTATTTATTTTTTGCAAATAATAACTAACTTAGAATTTCATGGCTGCTACACGTGCCAAAGTAGTTGGGAAAGGGCATGTTCACCACTGTGTTACATCACCTTTTCTTTTAACAACACTCAATAAACGTTTGGGAACTGAGGAAACTAATTGTTGAAGCTTTGAAAGTGGAATTCTTTCCCATTCTTGTTTTATGTAGAGCTTCAGTCGTTCAACAGTCCGGGGTCTCCGCTGTCGTATTTTACGCTTCATAATGCGCCATGCACCTGGGGATAGGTTGATTGGCAACACTAAATTGGCCCTAGTGTGTGAATGTGAGTGTGAATGTTGTCTGTCTATCTGTGTTGGCCCTGCGATGAGGTGGCGACTTGTCCAGGGTGTACCCCGCCTTCCGCCCGATTGTAGCTGAGATAGGCGCCAGTGCCCCCCGCGACCCCAAAAGGGAACAAGCGGTAGGAAATGGATGGATGGATGGATAATGCGCCACACATTTTCGATGGGAGACAGGTCTGGACTACAGGCGGGCCAGGAAAGTACCCACACTCTTTTTTTTACGAAGCCACGCTGTTGTAACACGTGCTGAATGTGGCTAGGCATTGTCTTGCTGAAATAAGCAGGGGCGTCCATGAAAAAGACGGCGCTTAGATGGCAGCATATGTTGTTCCAAAACCTGTATGTACCTTTCAGCATTAATGGTGCCTTAACAGATGTGTAAGTTACCCATGTCTTGGGCACTAATGCACCCCCATACCATCACAGATGCTGGCTTTTGATCTTTGCGTCGATAACAGTCTGGATGAAATGGAGGCAAAGGACAGACTAAAAAATTAACATTTAAAACAGAAATAAAATACACATTGAAAAAGCAAATAGAAATTACCCTAAGAACAATTTGTTGGATAAAAAACAGTCAAAAAGTTAAAAATAGTTAAAAAAGTTAAAAGCATATTAAAGTGTCATGCTGGTTTAAAAGGCTGTCCATTTCTGGGATTTTGCATGTTTTTCTTTTTATCCAGTTTTTAACTGTGTGTTATATCTAAAATATTATGTACTTATTGTGATTTTAATTGTTTTTCATCTTTTATTCCACTATTTGTATGCATTTTAACTGTATTATATACACTATATTGCCAAAAGTATTTGGCCACCCATGCAAATGATCAGAATTAGGAGTCCTAATCACTTGGTCACAGGTGTATAAAATCAAGCACTTAGGCATGCAGACTGTTTCTACAAACATTTGTGAAAGAATGGGTCACTCTCAGTGATTTCCAGCATGGAACTGTCATAGTGAAGTGAAGTGAATTATATTTATATAGCGCTTTTTCCTCAAGTCACTCAAAGTGCTTTACATAGTGAAACCCAATATCTAAGTTACATTTAAACCAGTGTGGGTGGCACTGGGAGCAGGTGGGTAAAGTGTCTTGCCCAAAGACACAACGGTATTGACTAGGATGGCGGAAGCGGGGATCGAACCTGCAACACTCAAGTCACTGACACGGCCGCTCTACCAACCGAGCTATACCGTCCCTAGGATACTACCTGTGCAACCAATCCAGTCTTGAATTTTCCTCGCTTCTAAATATTCCAAAGTCTGTCGGCTTTATTATAAGAAAATGGAAAAATTTGGGAACAACAGCAACTCAGCCGCAAAGTGGTAGGCCACGTAAACTTGATAGAAAAGGGTCATCGGATGCTAATGCGCATAGTGCAAAGACTTTCTGCACACTCAGTTGCTACAGTGCTCCAAACTTCATGTGACCTTCCAAATAGCCCACATACAGTCCGCAGAGAGCTTCATGGAATGGGTTTCCATGGCCGAGCAGCTGCATCTAAGCCACACATCACCGAGTCCTATGCAAAGTGACGGATGCAGCACGCCGCCACTGGATTCTAGCACTGAATCAAGCTGTCAGGGTTTGGAAGTTGCAACAATACATTTCGGACTGCATTGTGCCGAGTGTGAAATTTGGTGGAGGAGGAATTATGGTGCGGGGTTGTTTTTCAGGAGTTGGGCTCGGCCTCTTGGTTTCAGTGAAAGGAACTTTGAATGCTCCAGGATACCAAAACATTTTGGACAATTGCATGCTCCCAACCTTGTGGGAACAATTTGGAGCGGTGTCAAGCCAAATTTGTGCCCAGCCGGGGTGGGCACATGCGCGCACCTGCGCAGTCCACAGGTGCGTCGGGCAGTTTTTTGGCAGGGCGGCGTCATTGTCAAACTAACGTGTGTGTAGCGAGAGAGAGACTGTCCACTATTTTTAAAAGCTTAACTCACCAAAATTAAAACTACTGATTTTATTTGTTTCATCCTGCTGTTTCTCCATATTTAATAGCCTAAGACAATGTACATCACAGTAACTTTGGTCTGATACGGTTTTTCTTTTAGCTAACAATATCAGCAAATCCAGAGGGGCAATTATTCCGCAAGCCGTCCCATACACACTTTATACCATAGGGTGGGCATATATTTCGCTCTTAAGGCGCTAAATATATGCCCCGACACGCTTGGACACTTATTTCGCGGCGAACACTTATTTGGCTTGACAGCGGGCCCCTTTCTCTTCCAACAAGACTGTGCACCAGTGCACAAAGCACGGTCCATAAAGACATGGATGACAGAGTCTGGTGTGGATGAACTTGACTGGCCTGCACAGAGTCCTGACCTGAACCCGATGGTACAGATTTGGGATGAATTAGAAAGGAGACTGAGAGATCAGTGTGTGACCTCACCGATGCGCTTTTGGAAGAATGGTGGAACATTCCTATAAACACACTCCGCAGCCTTGTGGACAGCCTTCCCAGAAGAGTTGAAGCTGTAATAGCTGCAAAAGGTGGACCGACATCATATTGAACCCTATGGGTTAAGAATGGGATGGCACTTGAAGTTTATATGTGAGTCAAGGCAGGTGGCCAAATATTTTTGGCAATATAGTGTATGCATGGGCATTTTTATATGTTTCTTTTTATCAATTTTTTAACTGTTTTATATATATAGAATGTTGTTTACTTATCGTGAATTCAATTGTATTTAATCTTTTACCTTTTTTTTGGCACTATTTGTATGCATTTTAACAGTTTTTCATATATAGAATGTTGTGTACTTCATGTGATTTTAATTATTATGTGTTCCTTTTCATTTCATGCACATCAGTGGGGGGGAGTAGTCTGTTTTATAAATGTGCAATATAAATATATTGAGCTTGACTTTTATTTGTAGTGCCAAAAACGAAGCTCGCATCAAATCATGTTCAGTTTTTATCCGCGTAAGAAAGGTCCTGTGAGAAGTATCACATGTACTGTTTCGCTATGCAACATGTTTGAAAATAGGACGACTTGGAGCTCGTTTAATTTGACCCATTCTCCATTCCTCAGCAATTAGCGATAGTTTGTTTATTTCCCGTGTTCAAGTGTCAGCCAGAGTGGGAAGAGAGAATGTGTCGCTTACGCAATCAAAAAGTAAACAAGAACAGAAAAAAAAAAGGCAATTCTCTACAAAAAAACAAAAAACCTTCCGTAAAGGAAAAAAATGTACGACGGAATGACAGACAAAAATACCCATTTTATATATATATATATATACATATATATTATTTATTTATTAAAGGTAAATTGAGCAAATTGGCTATTTCTGGCAATTTATTTAATTGTGTATCAAACTGGTAGCCCTTCTCATTAATCAGTACCCAAGAAGTACATCTTGGTTTCAAAAAGGTTGGTGACCCCTGATATAGCATATAGCAGTTAGCATTCCACGACCCACAATGCACTTCTGCCATGACCCTCCCCCGCCAAATTCTTATTGGTTGACGTGTGTGTGACGATTGCTGACATTTTCTTCGTCTCTTCCGCGAATGAGATAAATAATATTATTTGATATTTTACGGTAATGTGTTAATCATTTCACACAAAAGTCGCTCCGGAGTATATGTCGGCCAAACTATGAAAAAACAATGATTGCAAATCCTTTTCAGCACATATTCAGTTGAATATGCGACAAAGACAACATATTTGATGTTCAAACTCATGAACTTTGTTTTTTTTTTTTTTTGCAAATAATAATTAACTTAGAATTTCATGGCTGCAACACGTGCCAAAGTAGTTGGGAAAGGGCATGTTCACCACTGTGTTACATCACCTTTTCTTTTAACAATGTCGAATATTTCCAAAAACAATTTGAAATGTGGACTCGTCAGACCACAGAAAACTTTTCCACTGTGCATCAGTCCATCTTAGATGATCTCGGGCCCACAGAAGCCGGCGGCGTTTCTGGATGTTGTTGACAAATTGCTTTCGCTTTGCATAGTAGAGCTTTAACTTGCACTTACAGATGTAGCGACAAACTGTATTTAGTGACATTGGTTTTCTGAAGTTTTCCTGAGTCCATGTGGTGATATCCTTTAGAGATTGATGTCGGTTTTTGATACAGTGTCGTCAGAGGGATCAAAGGTCATGGTCATTCAATGTTGGTTTCCGGCCATGCCGCTTACGTGGAGTGATTTCTCCAGATTCTCTGAACCTTTTGATGATATTATGGAGCGTAGATGTTGAAATCCCTAAATTTCTTGCAATTGCACTTTGAGAAACGTTGTTCTTAAACTGTTTGACTATTTGCTCACGCAGTTGTGGACAAAGGGGTGTACCTCGCCCCATCCTTTCTTGTGAAAGACTGAGCATTTTTTGGGGAAGTTACTTTTTTACCCAATCATGGCACCCACCTGTTCCCAATTAGCCTGCACACCTGGGGGATGTTCCAAATAAGTGTTTGATGAGCATTCCTCAACTTTATCAGTATTTATTGCCACCTTTCCCAACTTCTTTGTCACGTGTTGCTGGCATCAAATTCTACAGTTAATGATTATTTGCAACAACAAAAAATAGTTGATCAGTTTGAACACAAAATATGTTGTCTTTGTAGCATATTCAACTGAATATGGGTTGAAAAGGATTTGCAAATCATTGTATTCTGTTTATATTTACATCGAACACAATTTTCCAACTCATATGGAAACGGGGTTTGTAGATGTAGCGACGAACTGTATTTAGTGACAGTGGTTTTCTGAATTCTTCCTGAGCCCATGTGGTGATATCCTTTAGAGATTGATGTCGGTTTTTGATACAGTGCCGTCTGAGGGATGGAAGGTCACGGTCATTCAATGTTGGTTTCCGGCCATGCCGCTTACGAGGAGTGATATCTCCAGATTTTCTAAACCTTTTGATGATATTATGGACCGTAGATGTTGAAATCCCTAAATTTCTTGCAATTTCACTTTGAGAAACGTTGTTCTTAAACTGTTTGACTATTTGCTCACGCAGTTGTGGACAAAGGGGTGTACCTCGCCCCATCCTGTCTTGTGAAAGACTGAGCATTTTTTGGGAAGCTGTTTTTTTACCCAATCATGGCACCCACCTGTTCCCAATTAGCCTGCACACCTGTGGGATGTTCCAAATAAGTGTTTGATGAGCATTCCTCAACTTTATCAGTATTTATTGCCACCTTTTCCAATTTCTTGGTCACGTGTTGCTGGCATCAAATTCTACAGTTAATGATTATTTGCAACAACAAAAAATTGTTGATCAGTTTGAACACAAAATATGTTGTCTTTGTAGCATATTCAACTGAATATGGGTTGAAAATGATTTGCAAATCATTGTATTCTGTTTATATTTACATCTAACACAATTCTCCAACTCATATGGAAACGGGGTTTGTAGATGTAGCGACGAACTGTATTTAGTGACAGTGGTTTTCTGAATTCTTCCTGAGCCCATGTGGTGATATCCTTTTGAGATTGATGTCGGTTTTTTGTACAGTGCCGTCTGAGGGATCGAAGGTCACGGTCATTCAATGTTGCTTTCCGGCCATGCCGCTTAAGTGGACTGATTTCTCCAAATTCTTTGAACGTTCTAGTGATATTATGGACCGTAGATGTTGAAATCCCTAAATTTCTTGCAATTTCACTTTGAGAAACGTTGTTCTTAAACTGTTTGACTATTTGCTCACGCAGTTGTGGACAAAGGGGTGTACCTCGCCCCATCCTTTCTTGTGAAAGACTGAGCATTTTTTTGGGAAGCTGTTTTTATACCCAATCATGGCACCCACCTGTTCCCAATTAGCCTGCACACCTGTGGGATGTTCCAAATAAGTGTTTGATGAGCATTACCCAACTTTATTAGTATTTATTGCCACCTTTCCCAACTTCTTTGTCACGTGTTGCTGGCATCAAATTCTAAAGTTAATGATTATTTGCAAAAAAAAAAAAAAAAAAGTTTAACAGTTTGAACATCAAATATGTTGTGTTTGTAGCATATTCAACTGAATATGGGTTGAAAATGATTTGTATTCTGTTTATATTTACATCTAACACAATTTCCCAACTCATATGGAAACGGGGTTTGTAGATACATGCAACTAGAATATAATCTCTGTTTTGCGGACTCAATGCATGCACAGGCAGAAGTATTATTAATCACGTGGAAACATAACACATTAAGAGAGAGCTGTTTACAAAAGAAGGTGTGCTTTTTCACCTCAATGTTAGATGCATGATGTCTGATTGCCAATCAATTAATTAATAGTAAAAGAGGAACCGCAGCTTGATTTCATTATTATTCCATGTGTACGCTGTCAAATCCGGGATAGTCTCTTCGTAGCTGCTGGAAATTGGAAGGTTTGTTTAAGTTTGTGTATGTGGAAGTGCTCTTTTTGTTTGCGTGAGGAGAAAGAGCTTTTTTTTGTTTATAGTCTGTTAAAAAAAACAAAACAATAGCATTCTTTAAACCCATTTTGACCAAGTATGCAAACTGGTGTTACTTCTGCATATTATTCATACAAAAGTGAGTTTCTATATACAATACATTCTTCTGACAAGCTGATTAGGTCAAAAACTGATATTTCAGTAATATTACAAACCCCGTTTCCATATGAGTTGGGGAATTGTGTTAGATGTAAATATAAACGGAATACAATAATTTGCAAAACATTTTCAACCCATATTCAGTTGAATATGCTACAAAGACAACATATTTGATGTTCAAACTGATAAAAAAATATTTAGTTTATGAAAATAATCATTAACTTTAGAATTTGATGCCAGCAACACATGAAAAAGAAGTTAGTGATTAAGCTGAGGAATGCTCATCAAACACTTATTTGGAACATCCTACAGAAGTGCAGGCTGATTGGGAACAGGTGGGTGCCATGATTGGGTATAAAAGCAGCTTCCATGAAATGCTAAGTAATTCACAAACAAGGATGGGGTGAGGGTCACCACTTTGTAAGCAAATTGTCAAACAGTTTTAGAACAACATTTCTCAACGAGCTATTGCAAGGAATTTAGGGATTTTACCATCTACGGTCTGTAAAATCATCAAAAGGTTCAGAAAATCAGGAGAAATCACTGCACGTAAGCGATGATATTACGGACCTTTGATCCCTCAGGCGGTACTGCATCAAAAACCGATATCAGTGTGTAAAGGATATCACCACAAGGGCTCAGGAACACTTCTTAAAACCACTCTCAGTAGCTACAGTTGGTCGCTACATCTGTAAGTCCAAGTTAAACTCTACTATTCAAAGCGAAAGCCATTTATCAACAACACCCAGGAACGCCGCCGGCTTCGCTGGGCCCGAGCTCATCTAAGATGGACTGATGCAAAGTGGAAAAGTGTTCTGTGGTCTGACGAGTCCAAATTTCAAATTATATTTGGAAACTGTGGACGTGGTGTCCTCTGGAACAAAGAGGGAAAAAAAACATCCGGATTGTTATCGGCGCAAAGTTCAAAAGCCAGCATCTGTGATGGTATGGGGGTGTATTAGTGCCCAAACCATGGGTAACTTACACATCTGTTAAGTCACCATTAATGCTGAAAGGTCCATACAGGTTTTGGAGCAACATATGTTGTCATCCAAGCAACATTATCATGGACGCCCCTGCTTATTTCAGCAAAACAATGCAAAGCCCCGTGTTACAACAGTGTGGCTTCGTAGTAAAAGAGTGCAGGTACTTTCCTGGCACGCCTGCAGTCCAGACATGTCTCCCATCTAGAATGTGTGGTGCATTATGAAGCTTAAAATACGACAACAAGACCCCGGACTGTTGAAGCTGTACATCAAGTAAGAATGGGAAAGAATTCCACTTTCAAAGCTTCAACAATTAGTTTCCTCAGTTCCCAAACGTTTGAGTGTTGTTAAAAGAAAATGTGATGTAACACAGTGGTGAACATGCCCTTTCCCAACTACTTTGGCACACGTTGCAGCCATGAAATTCTAAGTTAATTATTATTTGCAAAAAAACAACAACTTTGAGTTTGAACATCAAATATCTTGTCTTTGTAGTGCATTCAACTGAATATGGGTTGAAAATGTTTTGCAAATTATTGTATCTCGTTTATATTTACATCTAACACCATTTCCCAACTCATATGGAAACGGGGTTTTTGTACAATGATTCTGCGGTTTTTATTATCAGTCTGTTCCATAGGGTCTGTTGAAAGCCAAAAAGGAATCTTATACGAAACCTTGAAAATTTGAGATGTCCGATAACGGCTTTTTTGCCATCCGTCAGAGACACTTTAAAATAATCCCAAACCCTGTCTTTAGTCAGTCACTGAGCGAGCTCGCTTGTTACCCACGGCTACAGCACCGGCAACAACACGCCGTTGTTTTTGTTATGCTCTGCTCGCTGCGGTTTGATGAAGTGAAGTGAAGTGAAGTGAATTATATTTATATAGCGCTTTTCTCTAGTGACTCAAAGCGCTTTACATAGTGAAACCCAATATCTAAGTTACATTTAAACCAGTGTGGGTGGCACTGGGAGCAGGTGGGTAAAGTGTCTTGCCCAAGGACACAACGGCAGTGACTAGGATGGCAGAAGCGGGAATCGAACCTGCAACCCTCAAGTTGCTGGCACGGCCACTCTACCAACCGAGTCATCAAGCATCGCCAGTAAACCTCTCTTGCTGCAGTCGTGCTGCAACTCCTGTGTTGTGCGTGGGAGAGAGGAAAGGGGAGGGGCTTCTGACTGGGAGACGCAACTGCTCCGTACTTCTTTCTATATCCGTTTAAAAAGTCATTAATTTTACTTTTTGAAACCGATACCAATAATTTCCGATGTTTATATTTTAAAGCATTTATCGCCCGATATCATCGGACATCTCTAATGAAAATCCAATCAATCTGTTCTAGACACCAAAAACATGTTTATACACAAATCAGTTTCCTTAGAGAATAATGTATTGTAGCAAGAAAGGGATTTATGCCTTAAAAACTACAATAGTGCCGTAACTTAGGAGTTGCATTGGTTCTGTGATGGAGCTCTTAACCCAAAACACTTGTATCTCAAAACATCTCACATTGAAATTGATTTAAATGGTCTTTGGCCTCCCTAAAACAGTAACATTTTAACACGTAAGATGTCTTTTACAAAGAAAAACTAAATTTTAGATAGCATCTTAAAGTACAGTAGTGTTATGAATTAGTGTAATAATAACGTACAACATTTACCTTCAACAGTATCTCCATCCAGCTGCTTCTCTGTCAAATACACCATCAGCAACTTTTCCATATTTTGAAGGCTAAATATCCGCCGTCTGGACATTAATTTTAAATTTTTAACTAGGAGTGATGCAATTGAATTGCTTCGCTCTGTCATGTTTTTAATTATTTGTTTCTTTAAGTCAATGAATATCATTCACTTCTTCTCTGCACTGTCCTTCTCACTTCCTTGCTTCCCATGGTTGGACAACAAGGTTAGGTCCGCCTCTAGCCGTCTAAACCAGATGTTTTGCTCCGCCAACTAATGGCGGGAATGCTTGTAACTCCAATTTTTGCTTGCGACTTAAAACATAACAGAGTACTTTTAACTTGAAGGTTTGCTGTATGGATTTATGTTAAAAAATGTTTTTATTTTGAAGCCGTTGCATCCTGAAAACCTACAACATAATTAAATAAGCAAACATCTGATTGTCATACGTATAAATATTTTTTTCTTAACATTAAGCTAGAGTAATAATAATAATAATAATAGATTGTATTTGTAAAAAGCACTTTACATTGAGTAAACAACCTCAAAGTGCTACAATGTATTAAAAAGTAATACACATCAAAAGATAATTGAAAAAAAACTACAACAGCCTTATAGCTAGAAGTAGTATGCATATATCTAAAAAAAAAGGGTGTTTTTTTTTAAAAGAAGGGTTTTTAAGCCTTTTTTAAAAGCATTCACAGTCTGTGGTGCCCTCAGGTGGTCAGGGAGAGCGTTCCACAGACTGGGCGCGGCGGAGCAGAAAAGCCTGGTCTCCCATTGTTTGTAGCTTTGTCCTCGGAGGTTGGAGGAGGTTAGCCTGTCCGGAGCGGAGGTGTAGTGTAGAGGATTTAGGGGTGAGTAGTTCTTTGAGGTAGAGGGGGGCATTTCGATGAAGGCACCGGTTACAATACTGAAGAAATAATCATGTGAACTTCGGGGAGAAAATACCAGATTTTTTGTGCTGTTGGTGCAAAAAAAATAATATTGATCATTTTTTAAACATTCCACCTTGTGTCTTTCAACAGAAAACCAGTAAAAGGTGTTGCTCCTGAGTGGCCGAGCAACATCTACTTCACCTTCCAGTTCTACCGTTTTCCACCGGTGACGTCGCAGCAGCTCCGACTGCTGAACAGCAGCAAATTGCAGCAGAAAGATGGCGACCCGCTTCCTTGTGTTCTAACCGCCATTAACAACGACGGAAGCGTGAACTCTGGTAAGGATCCACAGCTTTTGATCTTCAAAACAAAAACATGTGATAATACCCATAGAAGAGGAAATGAAACATACTGCAACATGGACAATTGTCAGGTGTTTACTTCACTGTAGCTTTCTGTAGCAAAAATTGCAACTTATTTTGTCAGGTTCAAACACTGGTGACATATATTAAACAGACAAGAAGCAAGGAATCAAACAGAGACAGAGTTCAATTTAGCTCAATGAGGAGAAACGTCTGGGCTGTACTTTTTGTACAGTCTTCTACCACGCTCTGACGAAAGGCCGCACGCCTCCTCTTTTATTTGGACTTTCCCTGATTACATGGGAACAGCTGTTTCTACATGTAGGGGGGGTCGTAAATATTTCTGTTGATTACAATACATGAAAGAAAAACAACACCTTCATGTTGCTTCCCCCCCTACACAGTGGAGTTTTACAAGCCTTCTTCTTGGTAGGTTCAAATACAGCTTTTGGTTTTCTCGCCGGGAACTCATTAACACATAGTTTTTGTGGTAACTTAGATATAATTATTCTAACCCATTTGCGTTGGTGTCAGATGCGAATCATATTGTGCGTGCAGTTGACATACCGTGACGTATTTCGCTCTTCTGTTAAGTCACCATCCATACAGGTTTTTGGAGCATCATATGTTGTCATCCAAGCAGCATTATCATGGCCGCCCCTGCTTATTTCAGCAAAACAACGCCAAGCCACGTGTTACAACAGCGTGGTTTCCATCCATCCATCCATCCATTTTCTACCGCTTATTCCCTTTCAGGGTCGCGGGGGGCGCTGGCGCCTATCTCAGCTACAATCGGGCGGAAGGCGGGGTACACCCTGGACAAGTCGCCACCTCATCGCAAGGCCAACACAGATAGACAGACAACATACACACTCACATTCACACACTAGGGCCAATTTAGTGTTGCCAATCAACCTATCCCCAGGTGCATGTCTTTGGAAGTGGGAGGAAGCCGGAGTACCCGGAGGGAACCCACGCATTCACGGGGAGAACATGCAAACTCCACACAGAAAGATCCCGAGCCTGGATTTGAACCCAGGACTGCAGGACCTTCGTATTGTGAGGCAGACGCACTAACCCCTCTGCCACCGTGAAGCCCCCAGCGTGGTTTCGTAGTAAAAGAATGCAGGTACTTTCCTGGCCCGCCTGCAGTCCAGACATGTCTCCCATTTAGAATGTGTGGTGCATTATGAAGCGTAAAATACGACAACAAGACCCCAGACTGTTGAAGCTGTACATCAAGTAAGAATGGGAAAGAATTCCACTTTCAAAGCTTCAACAATTAGTTTCCTAAGTTTCCAAACGTTTGAGTGTTGTTAAAAGAAAATGTGATGTAACACAGTGGTGAACATGCCCTTTCCCAACTACTTTGGCACGTTTTGCAGCCATGAAATTCTAAGTTAATTATTATATGCAAAAAAAAAAAAGTTTATGAGTTTGAACATCAAATATGTTGTCTTTGTAGTGCATTCAACTGAATATGGGTTGAAAAGGATTTGCAAATCATTGTATTCCGTTTATATTTACATCTAACACAATTTCCCAACTCATATGGAAACGGGGTTCGTACAATGATTCTGCGGTTTTTATTATCAGTCTGTTCCATAGGGTCTGTTGAAAGCCAAAAAGGAATCTTATAAGAAACCTTGAAAATTTGAGATGTCCGATAATGGCTTTTTTGCCATCCGTCAGAGACACTTTAAAATAATCCCAAACCCTGTCGTTAGTCAGTCATCGAGCAAGCTCGCTTGTTACCCACGGCTACAGCACCGGCAACAACACGCCTAATGTATCGAAATACATTAGGCTCACCGTCGCCGCCTGATAATTTTTGTACAACCGTGTTCTGTGATGCTCCTCGATGTTCTCCGATACGGAGCTACTTCCCTTTCAATCAGCCAAGCGGCCTCTGATTGATGTCTATCCACGTCTCGACTAATGAAATGGAAGAGATATTACAGCTACTGACAGAGCGTGATATTGAACACACAAACATTTCTCCCCGTCCCCAGCCTTCAGGCCACTAACGCGACTCTACCTCTTCCCGAGACGCACATTCCGGATTAGCGCTGTCAATATATCTCCCTCATGTCTCTCCCAGCCTGCACACCGCACTTTATTACCCGGTGTGATTTCCTCCACAAACCCTTCTACCGCCCGTATATTCTCTTTCTCACAGTCTTAAAACCCAATTTACTTGTAACAACTCAACTAGAGCTAGCCTTTTACTTTTGAAAGATTAAGAGTAAAGGGTATGATTAAGCAGGCGGTCCGTTTATTGGTCCTTTAACCGAGCAGTTTCACCTTAAATATCACCACCGTGCACGTATGTCACTGCCAGCTTGGGGAAAGAAAAGGTAGAATCACAATAAATGCTGATACTTCTAAACAAATGCACACAAAATGGTGAACATTTATCCAAACAGGCACCATTTTTGTGTTCCCTTTAGGCCCGGGCCGATAAATTGATGGATCAATTAATCTGATCACTTTGTCGGAATCAATAAATTGCTGTGTTTGTTTTCTTTGCCTCTTGCTTTCAAAAGAGGGTTCACTCTATACATCGTATACAGCACCTAAGCGCGTTTATTCAATTGCCGAATTGAATGAACTGAGTGGACCCTTTTGTCAGTCATCCACTTATTCAATTACAGAATTGAATGAACTGAGTGGACCCTCTTGTCAGTCGTCCACTTATTCAATTGCAGAATTGAATTAACTGAGTGAACCCTGTTGTCAGTCATCCAGTTATTCAATTGCAGAATTGATTGTACCAAGTGAACCCTCTTGTCAGCCATCCATTTATTCAATTGCAGAATTGATTGAACCGAGTGAACCCTCTTGTCAGTCATCCAGTTATTCAATTGCAGAATTGATTCAACTGAGTGGACCCTCTTGTCAGTCATCCACTTATTTAATTGCAGAACTGATAGAACTGAGTGGACCCTTTTGTCAGTCATCCACTTATTCAATTACAGAATTGAATGAACTGAGTGAACCCTCTTGTCAGTCATCCACTTATTCAATTGCAGAATTGAATTAACAGAGTGAACCCTCTTGTCAGTCATCCAGTTATTCAATTGCAGAATTGATTGAACCGAGTGAACCCTCTTGTCAGTCATCCACTTATTCAATTGCAGAATTGAATGAACTGAGTGGACCCTCTCGCCAGTCATCCACTTATTCAATTGCAGATTTGGATGAACTGAGTGAACCTCTTGTCAGTCATCCACTTATTCAATTGCAGAATTGAATAAACTGAGTGAACCCTCTTGTCAGTTATCCACTTATTCAATTGCAGAATTGATTGAACCCGCTTGTCAGTCATCCAGTTATTCAATTGCAGAATTGAATGAACTGAGTGTACCCTCACGTCAGTCATTTACTTATTCAATTGCAGAATTGATTGAACCAAGTGAACCCTCTTGTCAGTCATCCAGTCATTCAATTGCAGAATTGAATTAACCGAGTGAACCCTCTTGTCAGTCATCTACTTATTCAATTGCAGAATTGGATGAACTGAGTGGACCCTCATGTCAGTCATCCACTTATTCAATTGCAGAATTGATTGAACCAAGTGAACTCTCTTTCAGTCATCCAGTTATTCAATTGCAGAATTGATTGAACCAAGTGAACCCTCTTGTCAGTCATCCAGTTATTCAATTTTAGAATCGATTGAACCGAGTGAACCCTCTTGTCAGTCATCCAGTTATTCAATTGCAGAATTGATTGAACTGAGTGAACCCTCTTGTCAGTCATCCAGTTATTCATTTGCAGAATTGATTGAACCAAGTGAACCCTCTTGTCAGTCATCCAGTTATTCAATTGCATAATTGGTTAAACTGAGTGAACGCTCTTGTCAGTTATATACTTATTCAATTGCAGAATTGAATGAACTGAGTGAACCCTCATGTCAGTCATCCACTTATTCAATTGCAGAATTGAATGAACTGAGTGTGTTGCGATCTGCTGCTCAGATCTTCACATGTTTGTTATTTCCATTTTTGTTTCATTCTCAGTCTGACCCGTTTATTTCCTGTTTTGCCCATCACTCTGGTTACTCATTAGTTCACCTGCTACACTCGTACCGCACACCTGCTTCAGCTAATCACCCTCCTTTATAAGCCAGCCTTTTCTGTTCAGTCTTCCTCGGATCCTAATTTGCCCACGCGCATCAGTGACGACTCTCATCATTCGTATGTATTTTCTCGCTAGCTCTCACGCCAAGCCACTTTATTGTCTAGCTTTCATGCTAAATGTTTTGTTTACTCTTTTGTGTCCTCGTACCAAGTTCTAGTTTTCCTTGTTTTATCCTAGCTTTCACGCTAGCGTCTTTTGTTTACTTTTTCTCTTTACACCAGTATTTTTGTTCATAGACTTTTGTTATTAAATACCCTTTATCTTACCTATGCTGTGTTCTGCTTCGACGCATCCACGGGAAAACCACACCGGCATTACAATGCCGAAGAAGAGTCATCACAGTAGGATCCGAGCATCAAAATGTTTTTCCGCGTCGAAACCACGTGAGGAACCCTTCGACTTGGGTTTGTGGTTGGAGCTCGTGGCTTGGGAGCAGGAAAGACTTGACTGTGGGCCTGAAGTCCCCTCCGAAGCCGTTCGCGCTGCCCCGAAGAGGCGGGGGGTCCAGTGGAGAGGTCCCCCGCACGGCAGTAATGTTCCAGCACCACTTATTCCTCCCCATGGACACAGCAAGTTTCACCCCGTCCAGGATTCACCCGTCATTACCGGTAATCCTGCTTGTTTTTTTTCAAATCATTCCTTAAGCTGCCATGACACTTTTTCTGACACAAGCGATGACGTCAATTGGGGAACGCCCACCGGTGACGCAACACCGGCCTCTGTTGATGACATTTTTTCAGAAGATTTTTATATTGTGGACAGTAATTCTCATTCCCAACCTTTTTTGAATATCAATAACATTCATGACAAGATACAGAATTATCAGGATATTTTTTCTTATTATTCTAGTCAACCTCAGTCACCTAGTTTTTCTCCTACACCTCCTTTAAAACCTCATTCTCCGGCCAAGTCCAAGGTGTTTCCTCCCTTTTCTAAAGGAAATTCTGGACAAATTAAAGGGGAGGAGTCGGCCCGCCTCCAAGCCTCCCACCACCCTCCCTTAAGGTCAGTCCCTGACCATAGGGAACGGGTCTGGGATCCCCGTCTGGAGGAAGGGGCTATGACCTATAGCTGTGCTACGGAGGTAGCACAGATACTACCCTCTAAACCACAGCCACCATGTAGACCTCCTCCACCTGTTTTTCCCCCGGCCAAATCTCAACGGCCTTGTAGACCTCCTCCACCTGTTTTTCCCCTGGCCAAGTCTCAACGGCCTTGTAGACCTCCTCCACCTGTTTTTCCCCCGGCCAAGTCTCAACGGCCTTGTAGACCTCCTCCACCGGTGTTCGGACTCGCGAGGTCATTACCTCCAGCACGTCCTCCACCACCGGTGTTCTGCACTGCTCCCAGTCTGGTTCTCACACCAGCACATGACTCTCGCCTGGTTTTCAAGCCAGAATTAGACTCTCGCCTGGTTTTCACACCAGAAAATGTTTCTAGCCTGGTTCTCAAGCCAGCACTAGACTCCCACCTGGTTCTCACACCAGCCTCCGACCCAGAACTGGTTCTCATACCAGTTACAGACTTTAGCCTGGATCTCACTCCAGCAACAGCTCCAAAGCTGGAGCCCACTCCAGTACCAGCTCCAGAGCTGGAGCCCACTCCAGTACCAGCTCCAGAGCTGGAGCCCACTCCAGTACCAGCTCCAGAGCTGGAGCCTACTCCAGCACCAGTGTCGACGACGGGGCTGGAGCCCACACCAACGTCGACAACGGGGCTGGAGCCTACAACTGTGTCGACAGGGCTGGAGCCTACTCCAGTACCAGCTCCACGCCGCCAAGCGCCGGTACCAGCTCCACGCCGCCAAGCGCCGGTACCAGCTCCACGCCGCCAAGCGCCGGTACCAGCTCCACGCCGCCAAGCACTGCCGACGACTAATACGCCTGCCTCTACGACGTCGCCGTTTGCTTCTACGCTGATGACAACTGCGGCTTCCACGCCTCCGACGACGCCTTCTGCGGCTTCCACGCATCAGACGACGCCTTCTGCGGTTTCCACGCATCAGACGACTCCTGCGGCTCCCAGGCCGCCTCCGACGACTCCTGCGGCTCCCAGGCCGCCTCCGACGACTCCTGCGGCTCCCAGGCCGCCTCCGACGACTCCTGCGGCTCCCAGGCCGCCTCCGACGACTCCTGCGGCTGCAGCACCCGCATCATCCTCGCCAGCTGCACTCGGGCCTGCTTTGGCTGCAGTCCCCGCACCCTCGTCTGCTGCTTCCAAGCCTGCTGGGATTTCGGTGCTGAGGCGTCGTCCACCACGTCGACCACGGGAGTGGCCTCTGCGAGGTCATCCTCCTCGCCAGACACTCCCTCCTCCATGTCGGCCACGGATGTGGCCGTGCCCGGGTCGTCCGCTTCGCCGGGCACCTCATCCTGCGAGGCGGCCACTAATGTGGCCTTTTCGAGGTCGCCCGCCAAAACTTTTTCGGCAGCAGCGTTCCACCCGCCGCCGCCACATGATGTGTCCTCGGTGGATTCGGGGACATGCGATCTGGCGACCCTCCACCGTGGCCTCCCTCCGCCCTCCCTTCGTTTGTGGACTTTCTGGTTTTGGGGAGGGGGTTCAAGTTTTTGTTTGTGTTTTTGAGACATCTGGTATCTGTCTTTTGTTGGGGGGGAATACTGTTGCGATCTGCTGCTCAGATCTTCACGTTTGTTATTTCCATTTTTGTTTCATTCTCAGTCTGACCCGTTTATTTCCTGTTTTGCCCATCACTCTGGTTACTCATTAGTTCACCTGCTACACTCGTACCGCACACCTGCTTCAGCTAATCACCCTCCTTTATAAGCCAGCCTTTTCTGTTCAGTCTTCCTCGGATCCTAATTTGCCCACGCGCATCAGTGACGACTCTCATCATTCGTATGTATTTTCTCGCTAGCTCTCACGCCAAGCCACTTTATTGTCTAGCTTTCATGCTAAATGTTTTGTTTACTCTTTTGTGTCCTCGTACCAAGTTCTAGTTTTCCTTGTTTTATCCTAGCTTTCACGCTAGCGTCTTTTGTTTACTTTTTCTCTTTACACCAGTATTTTTGTTCATAGACTTTTGTTATTAAATACCCTTTATCTTACCTATGCTGTGTTCTGCTTCGACGCATCCACGGGAAAACCACACCGGCATTACAATGCCGAAGAAGAGTCATCACAGAGTGGACCCTCTTGTCAGTCATCCACTTATTCAATTGCAGAATTGAATGAACTGAGTTAACCCTCTTGTCAGTTATCCACTTATTCAATTGCAGAATTGATTGAACCAAGTGAACCCTCTTGTCAGTCATCCAGTTATTCAATTTTAGAATTGATTAAACCGAGTGAACCCTCTTGTCAGTCATCCACTTATTCAATTACTGAATTGAATGAAATGAGTGGACCCTCTTGTCAGTCATCTATTTATTCAATTGCAGAATTGAACGAACTGAGTGGACCCTCTTGTCAGTCATCCAGTTATCCAATTGCAGAATTGATTGAACCCTCTTGTCAGTCATCCAGTTATTCAATTGCAGAATTGATTGAACTGAGTGGACCCTTTTGTCAGTCATCCACTTATTCAATTGCAGAATTGAATGAACTTACTGGACCCTTTTGTCAGTCATCCACTCATTCAATTGCAGGATTGAATTAACCGAGTGAACCCTCTTGTCAGTCATCTACTTATTCAATTGCAGAATTGAATGAACTGAGTGAACCCTCATGTCAGTCATCCACTTATTCAATTGGATAATTGAATGGACTGAGTGAACCCTCTTGCCAGTCATCCACTTATTCAATTGCAGAATTAAATGAACTGAGTGGACCCCCTTGTCAGTCATCCGCTTATTTAATTGCAGAATTAAATGAACTGAGTGGACCCTCATGTCAGTCATCCACTTATTCAATTGCAGAATTTATTGAACTGAGTGAACCCTCTTGTCAGTCATCCACTTATTCAATACCATAATTGAATGAACTGAGTGAACCCTCTTGTCAGTCATCCACCATCTGTGTGTCATTGGGTGGAGGAGGAGTTGCTACTTTATACAAAGGTACAGAGAGAGCGCTTAGGTAGTCCCTAGTCGCTACTCGCTAGATAGCATGTGTCAAATTTAGATCTGGACCGCCTCTTAAATTTTTCTGGCCTGCCACATCATTTAACCTCTCATGGCCCAAGCTGTTTGTTTACATGTTTTTTTTTTATTTCTCTTTGCTATTTGGGCTTATTGGACCCTAATTAGAATAAAAACTAAAAATCATCTTTTGATATGGTGTACTTAGTCCATAAGTACACAAACGTGTACTTCATGTGTAGTGACATGCTATTTTTTATTTTTTACACTTTTTTTTTTCAGATTCCATTGTATGTTATACTCTTCTGACGCCACCAGATGGCAGTATAAGTGTCCACATAAGCGGCCACAAGACCCCAATTCAGTAGTGTACACAATTTACATAAGAAACCAAGAACTCGCCCTCGATCATTGGGCTGTTTATATTGCGGGAAAGCGGGCGTGAAAACAGGCTGTCGACTACGTCACTCAGGTCCGCATGGAGCTGGAGGGGCCGTGGCCTCCAGCCCCGCCTGATTTTCGAGAGATTTTTGGGTGTAAATTTGTCCCGGGAGGTTTTCGGGAGAGGTGCTGGATTTCGGGAGTCTCCTGGAAAATCCGAGCGGGTTGGCAAGTATGTCTACTTCTCAATAATAACTTTGATAAACTTTTGATACACAACCTTTGGGTCGGGTACCCATGAGTGTGCTCATGTGTGAGCCTATAAGCCCATCTTCCATTTATGGTGGATCCAGAGAACTGGTTGGGTTTCTTTAGGTCTTTTCTGGAATGTAAACATTCTCAGCAGCACAGCACTGTTGAGGTTTCCTATTTGGGTTTTTTGTCCTGCCATCCATCTCCCTAATGTCAGCACAGCGAGGATTTGTTTCCACACAGGGTTGTCTGGCACACACTCATCGGTGTGGTATTATGCGGCAACTGCCACTTGTGCAAGGCAGCGTCGTGATTGTGTTTGTGTTCCTGTGAATCTCTGGACATTACTCACTCTTTGTGGTCTCCGTCTCTGCATAGCAATGGTGGAAAATGGCCTGGCTCGCAGTGACGGTGTTTTGTTAAGGTCCACTCACTCTCTGACCATCTGTAGAAAAACCCAAGCAAAGTGCGTCAATCAGCCTTCGCCACTTATTGATAGGAATCTTTGAGAAGGATAATTAAAGTAAAGTTAAAGTACCAATGGTTGTCACACACACGCCAGGTGTGGGGAAATTTGTCCTCTTTATTAGACCCATTCCCTTGTTCACCCCCTGGGAGGTGAGGGGAGCAGTGTCCACGCCCGGGAATAATTTTTGGTGATTTAACCCCCAATTCCAACCCTTGATGCTGAGTGCCAAGCAGGGAGGTAATGGCTCCCCAATTTTATAGTCTTTGGTATGACTCGGCCGGGGTTTAAACTCACAACCTACCAGGGTGGACACTCTAACCACTTGGCCATTAGGACTTAATTTCTACTACACTGAATTAATTTCTAATACGACTGACGTCAAAAATAGAGCAAATTGCTCGTTAGGAAGACTTTAGAAGGAAGACAAGAATATTTTATAAATATCTGGTTTGATTTCAAATTTTTGGGACTTATGCAGATCCTGAATGAACAGACCTAGGCACCAAGAGGTTAAAGACAGTTGTTTTTTCATAATAGGTCTACTTTAAGACTTTTTTTTTCAGGATCAAATAAAATCTTCTATTAAGGTCAATCCAGTTTTAAAGCCGAAATCTGCTTCGGGTCTCCTCCCGGTTGGACATCTACTGTACAAGCTGACCAGGGAGGAGACCATAGTGATATGTGGTGTCAGGTTCAAACACTGATGACGTCTTTAACCTTCCTCTTGTGTTAGCTTTCTGTTACCATCTCTTATGTTAGCGGGTCGGTTTTGACCCATGTTTTAAATCAGCTGTAAAATACACCAAAAACAATTATCCATCATCCAATGTGTTTCTCATCTCTTGGTTACCTTGTTAGGCTTCCTTATCCTTGAAAATATTGGTTTTAATATTTTTGGTCTGGGCCATTGGGCCTTTTTTTTGTCGGTATACCCCTCGATTTCAATTTTTAAAAATGGTAAAACGAACCTCAAGAGAATCATATAAATAAAAAAAAGGTTGTTGTGTTACCTAACTATTACTAAGGGGTATTAGAACACATCTCTTAAATAAATGTGTTTTGTTTATTTTTTTCATTTTCAGAATTTTAACTATAGTAACATCTATGGTGTTACGGGTCAATTTCGACCCATATATATTTACTTCAAGAAAAAGGCTAAAAAGTATTTTTTCCAGCAACAGAAATCCAACATCAAACAAACAACCAATCAAGCAAATGAAACCAAGAGAAATAGATTACTAGTTCCAAAACTAATAAAAAAAACAAAATCAGAGTGGCAAAAATTGACACTTTTAGTGTCCGTCTTTTGTTTGTTTTTGTACAGGATAACAAGGTAAAATGAGAATCCACTAAAGCTCACATGATTGGGAGAGGAGCTGGCTGTCAGTGTGTTCAGTTTTGGCTCTTATCATTGCTTTATCATCTTGTTTTTATAACCGGGTCGAAACCGACCCTAACAACACCAAGGGCATAATTTCTACCAGAGCATTTTATAATTTAGTGAAAAAAATTAAAATGTTTTATTTTGTTGACAAAGAGGTTCCTGACAAAGTCAAAAAGCTTTGATGCAAAAAAAATAAATGTATGTGGTGTTTTTATGCATTTAAAAACTAAAACGGGTCACAAGACGAAGGTTAAACATGAGAAGAAACAAGGAATTAAACAGAGACAGAATTAAATTCGGCTCAATTGAGGAGAAACGTCTGGGCTGTACTATTGTACAGTGTCCATCACGTTCTGACGAAATATTGTACGCCACCTCTTTTATTTGGACTTTCCCTGATTACATAGCAACCGCTGTTTCTAAGGTTTCTAAGTTTATATGATTGTGAGCTGGCATGTGTTTGTATTTGGTCAAAGAATCCTTCAGAGGAATATTCTTTTAAGGTCAAAAGTTCACATGTCCATCACAAGCACTCCATAGAGGACTGGCCTTTGCCTCCAGGACATTGGGGAACTTAAAGGATAGCAACAGTTGGATTTTAGGAGAGATATTAAAGACATTTGCAACATCTGGTAGGAAGCCCTCACAAGTAGGAGTAGAGGATAGGGGTCGGAGGTCACCCGACTCAAACCGATCACTGGCCTAGCAACAGACTGACCGACCCCAAGGTTAGAACAACAAAGCGTAACTGTCTTCGTGTAAAAGGTATTTAAGGACAGTTGTGTGAATGTTGTCTGTCTATCTGTGTTGGCCCTGTGATGAGGGGGCGACTTGTCCAGGGTGTACCCCGCCTTTCGCCCGAATGCTGCTGAGATAGGCTCTAGCACCCCCCACGACCGTAAAACGGAATAAGTGGCAGAAAATGGATGGATGTTGCATTGCTAGTGAGGTGAATTATACCATGTACCATTTTCTATGATTGTGAGCTGGCATGTGTTTGTATTTGGTCAAAGAATCCTTTAGAGGATTATTCTACTAAGGTCAAAAGTGCACATGTCCATCACAAGCACTCCATAGAGGACTGGCCTTTGCCTCCAGGACATTGGGGAACTTAAAGGATAGCAGCAGTTGGATTTTAGGAGTGATATTAAAGACATTAGCAACATCTGGTAGGAAGCCCTCACAAGTAGGAGTAGAGGATAGGGGTCGGAGGTCACCCGACTCAAACCGATCACTGGCCTAGCAACAGACTGACCGACCCCAAGGCTAGAACAACAAAGCGTAACTGTCTTCGTGTAAAAGCTATTTAACGACAGTTGTGTGAATGTTGTCTGTCTATCCGTGTTGGCCCTGTGATGAGGGGGCGACTTGTCCAGGGCGTACCCCGCCTTTCGCCCGAATGCAGCTGAGATAGGCTCCAGCACACCCCGCCAACCCAAAAGGGACAAGCGGTGGGAAAAAGAATGGATGGATGGCACTGGGAGCAGGTGGATGAAGTATCTTGCCCAAGGACACAACGGCAGTGACTAGAATGGCGGCAGTGGGGATCGAACCTGGAACCCTCAAGTTGCTGACCAGCCGAGCCACCCCTCCCCGTGTTTAATGTCACCCTTCGTCGCCGTGTACAATTTCTGCAGCTTTTCTTCGGATGGATTCAAAAACACAGCGTCTTCTTCTTCTTTCTTTTTAATGGTCAGATTCCATCTTTACACTCTTTGTCTGTCTTCCATAGCCTGCGGCCTTCCAGCTCTTACTGTTCCCCGAACGCGAGTCTCAGACTGCCAGTCCTGCTGTGCGCACATCAAGAAGGGGAGGCCAATACCAGTTGTGTAGTTTGTGTTGCAGGATGAGTTGAGGCTCTGCTGGGTGTCGCTTCATGTCTGAAGACCAACACACACACACACACACACACACACACACACACACACACATCAAAACCCAGTACAGCCCCCTTGCTGCGTTTCCACCAAAAATACTTGGGTAAAAAGGAAAGCCCAAACTTTCCCTTGAAAATCACAACGAGGTCATCGAGTTTTTGAGGGGTCTATTCACCCGCCATGGTTAACCTAGTGATTGGCGAATTGAATTTTTTTTTATTTGGATCATTTGGATAAACTGTTGCAAGAAAAGAAAAAACAACGTCATTGTCTGTTCATTTGCAAGGCATCAGTATAAAAATATCAGGGCTGTCAAGAACAACAATTCAACTCATGTGATTAAATACAAAAAAATGACATGCTCCTCTATCTTAATTGTGGATGGTTACTTAAAAGGCGGGACAAGTTGTTATTGTTAGGTTCAAACAGGTTCGAACCTGATTATCAATCAATCAATCCTCAATCAATGTTTACTTATACTAGTGTCTCAAAGGGCTGCACAAACCACAACACAAGCCACTACGACGTCCTCGGTAGGCCCACATAAAGGCAAGGAAAACTCACACCCGGTGGGACGTCGGTGACAATGATGACTACAACAGCTATTTCTAAGGGAGGGGGGGTCATAAACAGCCACTGCCTTTGGTTACAAAACAGTTCAAAGAAAAGGTCGTAAAACAGTTCGAAGAGGAGGTCGTAAAGGGTGATTCAAAGAAACAGTTAAAAGAAAAGGTGTTTTGAGGGGAGTTAGGCCCTGCTTCCTCTCCGTTTTGTAGTTCTCGTGTCAAGACAAAATCTCCCCGTGGATTACAACAGTGGTCCCCATTCCTGGGTTTTTTTTTTCACATTCTGTCTCTCACAGTTGAAGTGTACCTATGATGAAAACTACAGACCTCTGGCATCATTTTAAGTGGGAGAACTAAATATACTAAATACTTTTTTACCCCAGGAATTCACATTGTAGGAATTTTAAAGAATTTATTTTTAAATTATGGTGGAAAATAAGTATTTGGTCAACCATTCAAAGCTCTCACTGATGGAAGGAGGTTTTGGCTCCAAATCTCACGATACATGGCCCCATTCATTCTTTCCTTAACACAGATCAATCATCCTGTCCCCTTAGCAGAAAAACAGCCCCAAAGCATGATGTTTCCACCCCCATGCTTCACAGTAGGTATGGTGTTCTTGGGATCTAACTCAGTATTCTTCTTCCTCCAAACACGACGAGTTGAGTTTATACCAAAATGGATACATGGATGATACAGCAGAGGATTGGGAGAATGTCATGTGGTCAGATGAAACCAAAATAGAACTTTTTGGTATAAACACAACTCGTCGTGTTTGGAGGAAGAAGAATACTGAGTTGCATCCCAAGAACACCACACCTACTGTCAAGCATGGGGGTGGAAACAATGCACATTCTGTCTCTCACAGTTGAATTGTACTTATGATGAAAATTACAGACCTCTATCATTTAAAGTGGGAGAACTTGCACAATCGGTGGCTGACTAAATACTTTTTCGCCCCACTTTGTGTATAAAGTATTGAAAAAAAACAACATAACTAAATTGTGTTTCTGCTTTATTCACCTGGTCCAGACTCTCCTGGCCTGCAGGTGCAGTTCAGAGTCGACGACAGCTTTCTCAAGCCGGGAGAGAAACGCTGGTTCCTTCGCTACCTGGCACTTCACACCATGCGCATCGACATCTGGGACAGTGACTCATTGCTGCTGATTGGTTCAACCGCCATCGAGCTGAAGGTAACACACTCACCTCCCCGAGTCTACGTGTGGCGATGATTATTGTGCTATTAAGTGTAAATGTGCTGATAGCGGGCCCGGGAATCAATATCGGACCATTTTTTATTTAAAAATATGTGCTTGCCATTGCCGATGACTACTTTTAATGCTAATCACAAACGCCAATCCCCTCAGCTCTCCATACACAGTGTGCAGCCGCTCCGCTAATTAATACTAATCACTTCTAAACCGCATTGCTTAGTTTCTAATGTATAATTATCAGACTTAAGACTCAGAGAAACTTTTATGATCCACAAGGGAAATTGTTCCACACAGTAGCTCAGTCACAAAGGATGGAAAGTGAAAGGATGGAAAGGATAATGCAGGTATAAAGTAAACTAAAAAATGGACCGTAGTAGCAATATAAAATATAACATCATATTTACATAATGGTCTCCTGCTGGCCCCACTATGGACTGGACTCTCACTATTATGTTAGATCCACTATGGACTGGACTCTCACTATTATGTTAGATCCACTATGGACTGGACTCTCACTATTATGTTAGATCCACTATGGACTGGACTCACACTATTATGTTAGATCCACTTTGGACTGGACTCTCACTATTATGTTAGACACACTGTGGACTGGACTATACCTATTATGTTAGATCCACTATGGAATGGACTATGACTATTATGTTAGATCCACTATGGACTGGACTCTCACTATTATATTAGATCCACTTTGGACTGGACCCTCACTATTAGGTTGGATCCACTATGGACTGGACTCTCACTATTATGTTAGATCCACTATGGACTGGACTCTCACTATTATATTAGATCCACTTTGGACTGGACCCTCACTATTATGTTAGATCCACTATGGACTGGACTCTCACTATTATGTTAGATCCACTATGGACTGGACTCTCACTATTATGTTAGATCCACTATGGACTGGACTCTCACTATTATGTTAGATCCACTATGGACTGGAGTCTCACTATTATGTTGGATCCACTATGGACTGGAGTCTCACTATTATGTTAGATCCACTATGGACTGGACTCTCACTATTATGTTAGATCCACTATGGACTGTACTCTGACTATTATTTTAGATCCACTATGGACTGGACTCTCACTATTATGTTAGATCCACTATGGACTGGACTCTCACTATTATGTTGGATCCACTATGGACTGGACTCTCACTATTATGTTAGATCCACTATGGACTGGACTCTCACTATTATGTTAAATCCACTATGGACTGGACTCACACTATTATGTTAGATCCACTATGGACTGGACTCTCACTATTATGTTAGATCCACTATGGAATGGACTCTCACTATTATGTTAGATCCACTATGGACTGGACTCTCACTATTATGTTAGATCCACTATGGACTGGACTCTCACTATTATGTTAGATCCACTATGGACTGGACTCTCACTATTATGTTAGATCCACTATGGACTGGACTCTCACTGTTATATTAGATCCACTTTGGACTGGATTCTCACTATTAGGTTGGATCCACTATGGACTGGACTTTCACTATTATGTTGGATCCACTATGGACTGGAGTCTCACTATTATGTTAGATCCACTATGGACTGGAGTCTCACTATTATGTCAGATCCACTATGGACTGGACTCTCACTATTATGTTAGATCCACTATGGACTGGACTTTCACTGTTATGTTAGATCCACTATGGACTGGATTCTCACCATTATGTTAGATCCACTGTGGACTGGATTCTCACCATTATGTTAGATCCACTATGGACTGGAGTCTCACTATTATGTTAGATACACTTTGGACTGGACTAACACTATTATATTAGATCCACTATCGACTGGAGTCCCACTATTATGTTAGATCCACTATGGACTGGACTCACACTATTATGTTGGATCCACTATGGACTGGACTCTCACTATTATGTTGGATCCACTATGGACTGGACTCACACTATTATGTTAGATCCACTTTGGACTGGACTATCACTATTATGTTGGATCCACTATGGACTGGACTTTCACTATTATGTTTGATCCACTATGGACTGGACTTTCACTGTTATGCTGGATCCACTATGGACTGGACTTTCACTATTATGTTAGATCCACTATGGACTGGACTCTCACTATTATGTTAGATCCACTATGGACTGGACTATCACTATTATGTTAGATCCACTATGGAGTGGACTCTCACTATTATATTAGATCCACTATGGACTGGACTCTCACTATTATATTAGATCCACTATGGACTGGACTCTCACTATTATGTTAGATCCACTCTGGACTGGACTCTCACAATATTATGCTAAATCCACTCGACGTCCATTGCACCGGTCTCCCTATAGGGGAAGATGGGGGGTCCTCTCCAAGGTTTCTCATTGTCATCCTATTGGGTTGAGTTTTTCCTTGCCCTGATGTGGGATCTGAACCGAGGATGTCGTTGTGGTTTGTGCAGCCCTTTGAGACACTTGTGATTTAGGGCTTTATAAATAAACATTGATTGATTGATTGATAATATATGTATAACATATGATGTATACCAATATATTTTATTATATGTTTATATCATATGTACAGCAACAATTACAGAGATCATCTATTGCTGTACTGCGAGGGATTGTAAAGCTGGATGGAGTGCCGAATGAAGGAGTTCTTAAATTAAATCAAGTAGTGTTATCCTTGGAGGATGAGGCTAAACATGTTACACGGTGAAAGCAAGCAAGGAGCGGTCATGCTAACAGCTATGCTAAACAACACCAAGAAATAAAAGTGCATGTTAAAGCTAAGTGTCGGTAGAACCATCTTATTTTCTCCCCCCAAAAAATGTTCTTGTCTTTTTTTATTAATGTTTACAAACTCAGGGGAATTATTCCCTGCACACAGGAGGACTTTGAGGGTAAAAACTAGAGATGTCCGATAATGGCTTTTTTGGCCGATATTCCGATATTGTCCAACTCTTAATTACCGATACCGATATGTACAGTAATGGAATTAACACATTATTTTGTTGTGATGCCCAGCTGGATGCATTAAACAATGTTCCAAAATAAATCAACTCAAAAATGCCAACACGACACTGCCATATTTATTATTAAAGTCACAAAGTGCATTATTTTTTTTTAACATGCCTCAAAACAGCAGCTTGGAATTTGGGATATGCTCTCCCTGAGAGAGCGTGAGGAGGTTAAGGTGGGCGGGGTTAGGGGTAGCGGGGGGTGTATATTGTTTATGTTTTATTTATTTATTTTTTTGTCATGTTCTGTTTGTGTTGTGTTGTTTGCTCGGTCCTCGTATTATATTTGGCTACCCCTGTGGTAAATTTTAAATGTGCTTTATAAATAAAGATTAGATTTAATTTGCCTGCGATGAGGTGGCGAATTGTCCAGGGTGTACACTGCCTTCCGCCCGATTGTAGCTGAGATAGGCACCAGCGCCCCCCGCGACCCCAAAAGGGAATAAGCGGTAGAAAATGGATGAATGGATGATTTGATTTGATTTATATTGTATGGTCCCGGAAGAGCTAGTGCTGCAAGGGGTTCTAGGTATTTGTTCTGTTGAAGTGAAGTGAATTATATTTATATAGCGCTTTTCTCTAGTGACTCAAAGCGCTTTTACATAGTGGAACCCAATATCTAAGTAATATTTATACCAGTGTGGGTGGCACTGGGAGCAGGTGGGTAAAGTATCTTGCCCAAGGACACAACGGCAGTGACCAGGATGGCGGAAGCGGGGATCGAACCTGGAACCCTCAAGTTCCTGGCACGGCCACTCGACCAACCGAGCTATACCGCCCCGGGTGCTGGTTGGGTCTTTTCTGTTGTGTTACGGTGCGGATGTTCTCCCAAAATGTGTTTGTCATTCTTGTTTGGTGTGGGTTCACAGTGCGGCGCTTATTTGTAACAGTGTTAAAGTTTTTTATACGGCCACACTCAGTGTGACCTGTATGGCTGTTGACCAAGTATGCCTTGCATTCAGGTGTGTGTGTGTATGTGTGTGTGTGTGTGTGTGTTTGTGAGAAACCGTATATTTTTTGTGACTTTAAGGCTTATTGGCGCTCTGTACACAGCTGCATTTTAAAAAGTCATGTATTTTACTTTTAGAGACCGATACCGATAATTTTGAAACCGATGCCGATAATTTCCCATATTACATTTTTAAAGCATTTATCGGCCAATAATATCGGACATCTCTAGTAAAAAAAAACAAAGGATTTGGTTATTGTGTACTATTGACTGTTTTGCCAAAATAATTGTATGTAATAAAAATAAAAGACACGTTTAAATATTGTTTTGGTATTGTTAAACTGTCAATAGCACTCATCATTATTGAATTATAAAATGTACAGTAGTTCGTGTGATCGGTATCGGCTGAGCTCACTCATTGACGATCAGTATTGTAATAAAACCCTGATCGGAACATCCCTTTTATTGAGGTTTTATAACAACCTCATTTTGATTCATTCTGGGTTTTTTTTTAAGCGCAAGAGATAAAACGTAATTTATGGTAGACCGCTATCTGTTTTCATACTCCCATCATGACAGTGCAGTGCATCCATCATCGATTCCTGCAGCATTTGTACATTTTACTGCGTGTGGCTGACATCACTAAGTGTGTGTGTGTGTGTGTGTGTGTGTGTGTGTGTGTGTGTGTGTGTGTGTGTGTGTGTGTGTCTATCATTGCATAAACTTCCCATTTTCCAAAACACTGTTATCATGCAGATGTGCTTGTTGTTGGTAGATTGCTTCTTTTTTTGTTTTGTTTTGTTTTTGTTTTTATTGCTTGCTCGAACTGAATGTTTCAGTCCAAAAATGATAACCCGCTCAGTTATTATATTGTGGAGGTTCTCTGGGTGTTGTTGATTTGGGAGATGTGGTGGTGACCTCCTGCTGTGATCAATGTGACAGTTGGGTGTTTCAGTCTTTTCTGGAAAGACAGCCTACAACAACAGTCTATAGAATGTATGTGGGTTTATCAAAAAAAAAAAAAAAAAAGTGGTTTAATTTGTTGAAAACTTTATTTTATTTTATAAATTCGAAAAACAAGTGGTTGGAAAATGGGTAAAATACAGTACTTCTCATTCACAAATCTGGAAAGTGGTCTATTTTGATCATGTTTAATGCATAATTAATAATTACGAATCTATATAAAATAATAGATACTTGATAAGTCATAATATGGATCAGTGTTTTTCAACCACTGTGCCGCAGCAGACTATCTAGTTTCACCTATTTGGGTTAAAAATATTTTTGGCAAACCAGTAATTATTAGTCGGCAAATAATGCGCTGTTGTTGAGTGTCGGTGCAGAGTAACCGTGTAATACTCTTCCATATCAGTAGATGGCAGCCGGTAGCTAATTGCTTTGTAGATATCGGAAACAGCGGGAGGCATTGTGCAGGTAAAAAGGTGTCTAATGCTTAAACAAAAAATAAACAGAAGGTGAGTGCCTCTAAGAAAAGGCATTGAAGCTTAGGGAAGGCTATGCAGAACCAAACTAAAACTGAACTGGCTACGAAGTAAAGAAAAACAGAATGCTGGACAACAGCAAAGACTTACTGTGGAGCAATGACAATATAAAATGTCAGCACAAAGAAGGATAAAAACAACTGAAATATTCTTGATTGCTGAAACAAAGTAGATGCGGGAAATAGCACTCAAAGGAAGACATAAAACCGCTACAGGAAAATACCGAAAAAAAAGAGAAAAAGCCACCAAAATAGGAGCGCAAGACAAGAACTAAAACACTACACATGGGAAAAGAGCAAAAAACTCAAAATACATCACGGTGTGATGTGACAGGTGGTGACAGTACACCTACTTTGAGACAAGAGCTACATTGATGCATGCTTGGTTATGGTTTAAAGTCATATCCAACAATTGCGACAAAATATTTTTTACTGTCAACTGAGTTTCATTTTTTAACGATTTCTGCTGGTTGTGTGCCTCCGGATTTTTGTCCACGCCAAAAATGTGCCTTGGCTCAAAAAAGGTTGAAAAACACTGGTCGAGTGCAGTAGTTTTCAACCTTTTTTTGTATTTAAAAGATATGTAACGTTTAAACTAAAAGTCAACAAAAGGTAAGTAACCGCTAGGAAAAGGCACTGAAGCGTAAGGATGGCTGAGCAAAACAAAAGTAAAACTGAATTGGCTACAAAGTAAACAAAAACGGAATGCTGGACGACAGCAAAGACTTACATCCGAACATGACATGACAATCAACAATGTCCACACAAAGAAGGATAAAAACAACTGAAATATTCTTGATTGCTGAAACAAAGTAGATGTGGGAAGTATCGCTCAAAGGAAGACATGAAACCGCTACAGGAAAATACCAAAAAAAAAGAGAAAAAGCCACCAAAATAGGAGCGCAAGACAAGAACTAAAACTCTACACACAGGAAATCAGCAAAATACTCCACATAAGTCAGTGGGTGATGTGACAGTACACCTACTTTGAGACAAGAGCTACATTGATGCATGCTTGGTTATGGTTTAAAGTCATATCCAACAATTGCGACAAAATATTTTTTATTGTCAACTGAGTTTCATTTTTTAATGATATCTGCTGGTTGTGTGCCTGCGCATTTTTGTCAACGCAAACAATGTGCTTTGGCTCAAAAAATGTTGAAAAACACTGGTCGAGTGCAGTAGTTTTCAACCTTTTTTTGTATTTAAAAGGTATGTAACGTTTAAACTAAAAGTCAACAAAAGGTAAGTGACCCCTAAGAAAAGGTACTGAAGCATATGGATGGCTGAGCAAAACAAAAGTAAAACTGAATTGGCTGCAAAGTAAACAAGAACAGAATGCTGGACGACAGCAAAGACTTACATCCGAACATGACATGACAATCAACCATGTCCTTACAAAGAAGGATAAAAACAACTGAAATATTTGTGATTGCTAAAACAAAGTAGATGCTGGAAATATCGCTCAAAGGAAGACATGAAACTGCAAAAGGAAAATACCAAAAAAAAAGAGAAAAAGCCACAAAACTAGGAGCGCAAGACAAGAACTAAAACACTACACACAGGAAAAGAGCAAAAAACTCCAAATAAGTCAGGGCGTGATGTGACAGTACACCTACTTTGAGACAAGAGCTATACCGAGGCATGTTTGGTTATGCTTTAAAGTCATATCCAACAATTGCGACAACAACTTTTTACTGTCAACTGAGTTTAATTTTTTAATGATATCCGCTGGTTGTGTGCTTCCGGATTTTTGTCAACGCAAACAATGTGCTTTGGCTCAAAAAAAGTTGAAAAACACTGGTATAAATAATTCTAACTGTAGTTTTTTTAATGAAGCTTTAAGTTGACGCTCCTCTACTTTCTCCTGCTCGCTGCGGCAACAACAAACAAAACTCCAGACGCTCCTCTTTGTTTTGTATCGTTTACTCGTCAACTTAATCTTTCAAAAAATGTAGAACAATAACGAGGTGGGAACAAATGAATGGCAAAATAAAGCGAGTTTGTTACATTAAGAAAGAGTTAGAAAAAGTCAGAGTAAGGTCAAAAAACTGTGTGGCTCAATTCCACCAAACCTGACTGCACATCCCCCATGACAGTATATTACCAGACAGATCCTTCCGCCAAAAATGCAATTAATTAGTTACATATTCTTTAAAGCAACATAAAATAGTACGTCATCAATTTATTCAGACAAATGTAATAATTACAAATAAATTGCACCTTATAATTATTCTAAGCATGCAATATATACATTTTTATATCATTAAAATAAAGTAAATAGTCCCCTTTTGGCTGAATAAACATAAAGCAAAAATACATTTATGTCTGGCTTTAGTGTATATTCAAAACATTTCCAATGTATTGTACACCTGTTAAATAATTAGACATTCAATGTATTTAATGTAACTCGAACATGTATAATGGAGTAATATAACAATAAATATACAGAAATACAGAAAAAAAAAAATATTGAAAAAATTAAATATCAGGATTTGTTTGACGAGGTGGCGACTTGTCCAGGGTGTACGTCGCCTTCCACCCGAATGCAGCCGAGATAAACTCCAGCACCCCCCACGATTTTAAAAAGGGCGAGCGGTAGGAAATGGATGGATGGATAGATGCTTCCTGAGAGTTAACATTTATTAATGTGTTGTGTTAAATAAAAACAAAAACAAATGTTTAAAAAAAATACAAATACTATTTCACTCATTGTTGATCATTTCCAAGCACATATCCATACAATCAAACACATCTTTATGAACATTACAATTTAAAATTAAAATTCCCAATATTTAGGGACCGAATGTCCCTTTGGGTGAGGACCCTATTGAATTTCTAAGGTTTTATTATTATTATTTATTATACCGCCGCCTCTTTGAGCTGTCATTTGACCCCCTTAACATGCTTCAAAACTCACCAAATTTGACACACACATCAGGACTGGCGAAAATCGCGATCTAATCAAAAAAACAAAACCCAAAACTCAAAATTGTGCTCTAGCGCCCCCTAGGTAGAAAACACAGACAAAACTGTCTGTAACTTCCAGTAGGAACGTCGTAGAAACATGAAGCAAAAACCACTACGTAGATCTCAGTTGGACCTACATTTCATACACTCTTATCTACCAGCTAAAATCAACAGGAAGTTTGCAATTCCCCCTTCAATACAAAAGTTGGCGAAAAATGTTTTGCTTTTTTTCTAACATTATCTCCTCCGAGGCCGTTTGTCATTTCGGCTTCAAATAAGCAAGAGAAGAGAGATTGAACCCTTCTGATTAAAAGTTAATCACTGCTACGATTTTGATTTTATCAGCCTTCAATGAACCGCTGCGCTGAAAAACATTACAAAGATGGCCGCCGTGCGCGGACACAGTGAGGCAGAGTTTTTTTTTTCCGTTTTTTTACCCAACCGTCTGCTGCTGTTGCGCACGCACCAACATTTGTGGGGGAGGGCCTGTGATCGTCTATACCAAGATAGCTGCCAGGTGCCGTAGCTAAGCTGGTATGTTTTAAAGTTGTCGTTTGCCTGCATATCGTAAAAACAACCGTCCAACATTCTTTATTTTGGGTAATTACATATGGTGCCTGACTGTTGTGGCGTTTTAAGGCCATCTGCACTTTTTATGCTACGGTAAAAACAATGAATGGTCCGGTTTTGATTTTACTAGCCTTCAAAGAACCTCTGCGCTGAAAAACATTTCTAAGATGGCCGCCACGCGCTCACACAGAGAGCTAGACGTTATTTTTTTTTTTTTTTTTCCTACCGCTCCCAGTATCAATCAATCATCAATCAATGTTCATTTATATAGCCCTAAATCACTAGTGTCTCAAAGGGCTGCACAAACCACAACGACTTCCTCGGTACAGAGCCCACATAAGGGCAAGGAAAAACTCACCCCCAGCGGGACGTCGGTGACAACGAGGACTTTGAGAACCTGGGAGAGGACCACATATGTGGGCAACCCCGCCCCCCCCCCCCCCCCCCCCCCCACCCCCCTCTAGGGGACCGAAAGCAATGGATATCAAGCGGGTCTAACATGATACTGTGAAAAGTTCAGTCCATAGTGGATCCAACACAGCCGCAAAAGTCCAGTCCAAAGCAGATCCAACACAGCAGCCAGAGTCCCGTCCACAGCGGAGCCAGCAGGAAACCATCCCAAGCGGAGGCGGGTCAGCAGCGCAGGGATGTCCCCAGTCGATACACAGGCGAGCAGTCCATCCTGGGTCCCGACTCTGGCCAGCCAGAACTTCATCCATTGACATCGGACCGGACCCCCTCCACAAGGGAGAGTGGGGCATACGAGAAAAAGAAAATAAACGGCAGATCAACTGGTCCAAAAGGGAGTCTATTTGAAGATGAGACTTAAATGTTTCTACTAAGGTGGCATCTCGAGGGCATTCCAGAGTACTGGAGCCCGAACGGAAAAACGCTCTATAGCCCGCAGACTTTTTTTGGGCTCTGGGAATCACTAAGCCGGAGTCCTTTGAAGGCAGATTTCTTGCCGGGACATATGGTACAATACAATCGGCAAGATAGGATGGAGCTAGACCGTGTAGTATTTTATACGTAAGTAGTAAAACCTTAAAGTCACATCTTAAGTGCACAGGAAGCCAGTGCAGGTGAGCCAGTACAGGCGTAATGTGATCAAACTTTCTTGTTCTTGTCAAAAGTCTAGCAGCCGCATTTTGTACCAACTGTAATCTTTTAATGCTAGACATGGGGAGACCCGAAAATAATACGTTACAGTAATCGAGACGAGACGTAACAAACGCATGGATAATGATCTCAGCGTCTTTAGTGGACAAAATGGAGCGAATTTTAGCGATATTACGGAGATGAAAGAAGGCCGTTTTAGTAACGCTTTTAATGTGTGACTCAAAGGAGAGACTTGGGGCGAAGATAATACCCAGATTTTTTACCGAGTCGCCTTGTTTAATTGTTTGGTTGTCAAATGTTAAAGTTGTATTATTAAATAGAGGTCGGTGTCTAGCGGGACCGATAATCAGCATTTCCGTTTTTTTGCCGTTGAGTTGCAAAAAGTTAGCAGACATCCATTGTATGTAATCTTATAAATGACATAAACGCACCAGTGACAAAAAGTCACAATATTTGTACTTATTTTTCTGTATTTTCATGATGACATGTTTTGTCTCCCTCTTCTTACAGTATATGTTGCGGCACGGTAAAACGGCGGTACAATCCCTCCACGAGATGGACGTTCTGACAACCGATTACGTGGGTGAGGACGCCCTGCAGACGGACCACGCCTCCAACAACCTCACGGCTGTCCAGTCCATCGTCAGGGGTCGTCTGCACATTCGCACTGGAAACATTGGCAAGTTTTTATTTTAATTTTTTTTTATGAAAATTGGTAGTATCTGATGTTATTGTGTATGCTTGGTACATAAGAGAAGCATCATCTACTGTTGAGGGGGGTCAAACTCGCTTTTATCGAGGGCCTCATCTCAATGATGATTGACCCTAGAGGGCCGCTTCTAAATTGAATGACATTATTTTGATTTTTTTTAAGGAAAATATAAACAAAAACATTTTTTTTTTAATCCGTAGATATTACGGTAAAAAACCGGCAGCTCAGTCGCAACAATTTTGCTGTAAAATCGAAGTCAGCATATAACTGTAAATGGAAAAACAGTACCGCGGTTTTTTTTACAGTATAAAAAAACTGTTCATTTGCCAGAATTTAAAGTGAAATTTACGGTGTTCTTTGGTTACTGTGAAACAGGGGTCGGCAACCTTTACCTCTCAAAGAGCCATTTCGACCCGTTTCACAAAATGAGGAAGACAAGGAGACCCGCAACTATTCTCGCCAATATCTGCTGGTGATCACCCAGATGACAAGAATAAGGGCATGCTATGAAGCCATTGCCTTAAACATCTTCTACAACATGTACAAACTGCTTGCCAGTCCAGCAACATGTCGAGAGAGGCTTCCGCAGATGCACGCACACGACTGGAAGGCATACTGGGTGACACAGAGTACACTGACGGTTGTAATATCAACAACTTTAACACTCCTACTAATATGCGCCACATTGTGAACCCACACAAAAGAAGAACGACAAACACATTTCGGGAGAAAATCCTCACAGTAACACAACATAAACGCAACACAACAAATACCCAGAATCCTTTGCATTCATGACACTACCTGACTATGTTATACACCCCGCGAGCACCAAACCCCGCCCACCTCAACCACGCAGCCGAGTTGTCGCAAGAAGGATCACTAGCACCCTCTACCACCAGGAGGCGAGAGTCATTTAATGACTCATATTTGACACACGCAGCTACGGTATATTATTAAAACATAGCTGCTTATTGTTCTTTTTAGCATATTCAATAGCTTGGACCTTAAATCCTACTGAATAGCTCTTAATCTTCTTCCCTTTATGCGATTTCAAATGGTTGAAATCAGTTTCCTCCATTTTGAAAATGATGACAGGTGAAGTGTCACTCGTGACGTGACGAGTTTGACCCTGTGGAAATTTTAGGCATATGCTAATTATTTTGCGAAACGAGTTTTGACCCGGCGGAAATTCCAGATATGCACTAATAAAAATAATATTTTGCGAAACGGGTTTGACCCGGCAGTAATGCTAAGCATGCGCTAATTATTTTGCGGAATGAGTTTGACCGGGCGGAAATATTAGGCATATGCTAATTATTTTGCGAAACGAGTTTTGACCCGGCGGAAATTCTAGACATGCGCTAATAAAAATAATATTTTGCGAAACGAGTTTTGACCCGGCGGAAATTCTAGACATGCGCTAATAAAAATAATATTTTGCGAAACGAGTTTGACCCGGCAGTAATGCTAAGCATGCGCTAATTATTTAGCGAAATGAGTTTGACCTGGCGGAAATTTTAGGCATATGCTAATTATTTTACGAAACGAGTTTGACCCGGCGGAAATTCTAGACACGCGCTAATAAAAATAATATTTTGCGAAACGAGTTTGACCCGGCAGTAATGCTAAGCATGCGCTAATTATTTTGCGGAATGAGTTTGACCGGGCGGAAATATTAGGCATATGCTAATTATTTTGCGAAACGAGTTTTGACCCGGCGGAAATTCTAGACATGCGCTAATAAAAATAATATTTTGCGAAACGAGTTTTGACCCGGCGGAAATTCTAGACATGCGCTAGTAAAAATAATATTTTGCGAAACGAGTTTGACCCGGCAGTAATGCTAAGCATGCGCTAATTATTTAGCGAAATGAGTTTGACCTGGCGGAAATTTTAGGCATATGCTAATTATTTTGCGAAACGAGTTTGACCCGGCGGAAATTCTAGACATGCGCTAATAAAAATAATATTTTGCGAAACGAGTTTGACCCCGGCAGTAATGCTAAGCATGCGCTTATTATTTAGCAAAACGAGTTTGACCCGGCAGTAATTCTAGGCAGGTGCTAATTATTTTGCGAAATGTGTTTGACCCGGCGGAAATTTTAGGCATATGCTAATTATTTTGCGAAACGAGTTTTGACCGGGCGGAAATTCTAGACACGCACTAATAAAAATAATATTTTGCGAAACGAGTTTGACCCGGCAGTAATGCTAAGCATGCGCTAATTATTTAGCGAAATGAGTTTGACCTGGCGGAAATTTTAGGCATATGCTAATTATTTTGCGAAACGAGTTTGACCCGGCGGAAATTTTAGGCATATGCTAATTATTTTGCGAAACGAGTTTTGACCCGGCGGAAATTCTAGACATGCGCTAATAAAAATAATATTTTGCGAAACGAGTTTGACCCCGGCAGTAATGCTAAGCATGCGCTAATTATTTAGCAAAACGAGTTTGACCCGGCAGTAATTCTAGGCAGGTGCTAATTATTTTGCGAAATGTGTTTGACCCGGCGGAAATTTTAGGCATATGCTAATTATTTTGCGAAACGAGTTTTGACCCGGCGGAAATTCTAGACACGCGCTAATAAAAATAATATTTTGCGAAACGAGTTTGACCCGGCAGTAATGCTAAGCATGCGCTAATTATTTTGCGAAATGAGTTTGACCCGGCGGAAATTCTAGACATGTGCTAATAAAAATAATATTTTGCGAAATGAGTTTGACCCGGCGGGAATTTTAGGCATATGCTAATTATTTTGCCAAACGAGTTTTGACCCGGCGGAAATTCTAAACATGCGCTAATAAAAATTATATTTTGCTAAACGAGTTTGACTCGGCAGTAATGCTAAGCATGCGCTAATTTTTTTGCGAAATGAGTTTGACCCGGTGGGAATTTTAGGCATATGCTAATTATTTTGCAAAACGAGTTTTGACCCGGCGGAAATTCTAGACACGCGCTAATAAAAATAATATTTTGCGAAACGAGTTTGACCCGGCAGTAATGCTAAGCATGCGCTAATTATTTAGCGAAACGAGTTTGACCCGGCGGAAATTCTAGACATGAGCTAATAAAAATAATATTTTGCGAAACGAGTTTGACCCGGCGGAAATTCTAGACATGCGCTAATAAAAATAATATTTTGCGAAACGAGTTTGACCCGGCAGTAATGCTAAGCATGCGCTAATTATTTAGCGAAACGAGTTTGACCCGGCAGTAATGCTAAGCATGCGCTAATTATTTAGCGAAACGAGTTTGACCCGGCAGTAATGCTAAGCATGCGCTAATTATTTTGCGAAATGAGTTTGGCCAGGCGGAAATTTTAGGCATGCGCTAATTATTTATCGAAACGAGTTTGACCCGGCAGTAATTGTAGGCAGGCACGTACTATACACCCGGCGGCAATTCAAGGAAATACGGTACATGTTTTTTTCCTTCTTTATTATGCATTTTCGGCCGATGCGACATATAACCCAGAGTGATTTACAATCCGAAAAATCAATCAATCAATCAATGTTTGTTTATATAGCCCCAAATCACAAATGTCTCAAAGGACTGCACAAATCATTACGACTACAACATCCTCGGAAGAACCCACAAAAGGGCAAGGAAAACTCACATCCAGTGGGACGCCAGTGACAATGCTGACTATGAGAAACCTTGGAGAGGACCTCAGATGTGGGCAACCCCCCCCTTCCCCCCCCCCCCTCTAGGGGACCGAAAGCAATGGATGTCGAGCGGGTTCTAACATGATACTGTGAAAGTTCAATCCGTAGTGGCTCCAACACAGCCGCGAGAGTTCAGTTCAAAGCGGATCCAAGACAGCAGCGAGAGTCCCGTCCACAGGAAACCATCTCAAGCGGAGGCGGATCAGCAGCGTAGAGATGTCCCCAAGCGATACAGGCGAGCGGTCCATCCTGGGTCTCGACTCTGGACAGCCAATACTTCATCCATGGTCATCGGACCGGACCCCCTCCACAAGGGAGGGGGGGACATAGGAGAAAGAAAAGAAGCGGCAGATCAACTGGTCTAAAAAGGAGGTCTATTTAAAGGCTAGAGTATACAGATGAGTTTTAAGGTGAGACTTAAAAATAAGCTACACTGTTTTTTTGTTGCAGTTGATTTCACTATTACCACCACGTCATATAAGATGATGTCGCCGGCCACACCTGGCCCCCCCCGGTCCTCGGGTTTGACACCTGTGATGTTTTCCAGATTTAGAGAGAAAATCACAGTGCCGAAGCTAAACACCGTTTCTCTCAGTCATGGAGCTTTCCTGCTCCTGTCCTCCTTTTGTGCTCATTCACCGTGAGCCCGATGGCTGCCGCTGACAGTATCTTTTCTTCGCCGTGCATCAAGCCTGGAAAGATACTCCCTCTCATAAACAACGCATCACTCTCTGCTCCGCCTCAGAAACACTGCCGAGTGCCATTGTCTGGGGCTAAATGTGCCGGCACTTTCTCACTGTGCTTATCACTCAAAGCGGGTTGGGAGTGCAATGGCTGCTTGGATGGAGGCGGCGTGTGTGGGCGGGAGGATTTTGCAGGCATGTAAATTCCAATCAATGCTGGGATATCCATAAGGCACTCTGGCGGATGGTGGAAATCCATTTGGGGGAGGGAGGAGGACTCTCTACACTGTGGGACGGTAAGGCTTGGTTAGTAGAGTGGCTGTGCTGGCAACTTGAGGGTTCCAAGTTCGATCCCCGCTTCCGTCCTCCTAGTCCCTGCCGTTGTGTCCTTGGGCAAGACACTTTACCCACCTGCTCCCAGTGCCACCCACACTGGTTTAAATGTGACTTAGATATTGGGTTTCACTATGTGAAGCGCTTTGAGTCACTAGAGAAAAGCGCTATATAAATAAAATTCACTTCACTTCACTTATTTCAAGCATGAAAAAAAAAAATCATGACTTTGACACAATTGTGTGTCATAATTAAAATGGATGGACTTTGCTGTTTTATTTTAAATAAATAAATAAATAGGTTGTACTTGTATAGCGCTTTTCTACCTTCGAGGTACTCAAAGCGCTTTGACACTACTTCCACATTTACCCATTCACACACACATTCACACACTGATGGAGGGAGCTGCCATGCAAGGCGCTAACCAGCACCCATCAGGAGGAAGGGTCAAGTGTCTTGCTCAAGGACACAACTGACGTGACGAGGTTGGTACTAGGTGGGGATTGAACCAGGGACCCACTGGTTGTTCACGGCCACTATCCCACTGCGCCACGCCGTCCCCCAATGAAGCTCAATGAAACAATAAAAAACAAGTACTTTTATAGTCAGGGGTCCACAAACTTTTTGACCCGGGGGTGCACTGGGTTAAAATAATTATATATATATATATATATATATATATTAGGGCCGGGCAACGATTAAAAATTTTAATCGAAGTTAATCGCACTATTTCTCCGATTAATCGCGATTAACTGCATTGTACACGCAAAGCCCAATAATGAATTCAAAAGTAGTGTGTAGTGCACCTTTATTGGAATATTCTCCCACATGAACAAAAGCGCCAAAACATTTGTTGTGCAAACACAATTTAAATCAGTCCTTGTTAAACAGTAGCAGTTAAATATCATATTTTATGAAAATCAACTCAAAAAATGTAAATACAAACATTTAAGCTTATTTTCACTGCCAGGGTATTTAAGTTATCCTGTTTGTTATGGAAAATAAATATAATCTACATACAAATCTCTGAGCCACAATCATAACATCTGAACAGGCAATTTCTGAGGTAACAGCAGAAACATTTTTTTTATCAGGGATCTTATGTTTAAAAAAACTATATTATAGGTAGTGGGTTGTTTTAGGGAATTTTTGATCAAATTATCCGTAGTAGCAATATTAATAATGTTGTGTTTATTCTGCGTAGTGCACTTAAAATAATTATGACCATATCTAGGAATTGATATGATGGGAATTTTCCGATTGTTTGCTTGGTGCTTTGATAAACTGGACGCATATACATGGTACTATATTGTGATGTTATGAGCCAGGGAAAAAAAGAACTACCCTACCCAGCATGCAACAGGAGTGTGGAGCATGCGCGGTAGCCCGGTATAGGTTGTGTCGCCATGACGGCATCTTGTATGTTGTGATATGCACGCTCTGAAAGCAAACGTTAAGAACTCAGCCAACACTCCTGGTCTGCATTATTCATAAATAGACAGACAACACATATACTCCGCTGCTTCACAGGCCGCTGGATGTAGCCGGCAAAGTATTCCCATGCTAGCTAGCCGGTCTAGCAAGCACGCCTCATTCAGTCCAAAACGGCCCGATCTATCCACATTCAGAATTGTCTGGCGGTCGTAAGTGATCCCGGAGTGACCACGCTGTAAGCCAGCCATGAAATTTGCAGAATTGTCCGGTATTTTTGCCAAATGTTCCATCTTTACCAAGAGCCCCTCGACGCCGACGTACATCCGGGAGATGCCATCTTGTTAAGAAAAGGCGTTAACAAAATAAAAGCATGTAAACAACATACGCAAATGTGCGATAAAATAATTGTCGGCGTTAATAGATTGATGAGTTAATGCATAATTAACGCATTAATTTGCCCACCCCTAGTATATATATATATATATATATATATATATATATATATATATATATATATATATATATATATATATATATACATATATATATTTCCTTGGTGCTAGCAGGGTGTATAATATAAGCAGTAAGAGTCATGGATGCATTGCATTCTGGGTAATCATTATGTTGCGTTTATAATGTGTTACAGAGTCGATGTTCTCCAGAAATGTGTTTGTCATTCTTGTTTGGGGTGGGTTCACAGTGTGGTGCATATTACTAAGAGTGCTAAAGTTCTTTATATCACAACCTTCAGTGTAACCGGTGTGGCTGATGAACAAGACCCCTGGTTTACACAATTGCACAGGCTAGTACGACTCTTTATGCTGTGAAATTTCCTTATACATTTCAAAAGAGTTCTGTTTTGCGGCTCCTATTGTCGTTGTGAAATGGGTTAAAATAGCTCTTTGAATGGTAAAAGTTTCCGACCCTCCTGCCTCCGCCATTTTGAAATTGACGACAGGGGAAGCGTCACTCGTGACGACACGAATTTGACCCGCTTACTATCTTCCTCCAAACATGACGAGTTGAGTTCATACCAAAAAGTTCTATTTTGGTTTCATCTGACCACATGACATTCTCCCAATCCTCTGCTGTATCATCCATGTATCCATTTTGGTATAAACTCAACTTGTCGTGTTCGGAGGAAGAAGAATACTGAGTTGCATCCTAAGAACACCATACCTACTGTGAAGCATGGGGGTGGAAACATCATGCTTTTTTCTGCTAAGGGGACAGGACGATTGATCCGTGTTAAGGAAAAAATGAATGGGGCCATGTATCGTGAGAGCTTTGAATGGTTGACCAAATACTTATTTTCCACCATAATTTACATCAATGGTTCCCAAACTTTTGCAGGCTGGCGACCCCTTGGCTCCCCAGTGAATTCCTAGCCCCCCCCGCCCCCCACCCCCTCCCCCCCCGCCCGCCACAGAAACATATGGAAACAAACACCTCCTTTTTTATTCTGGAACAAAAAAATTAGACCATGTAAAATACAGCATTTTATCGCATTTCATAAATAGGCCTACTTAAAGACCAAAATTACAACATTGAAGGTATGAAAAGCAATTTACCCTCTCACGTATTCATTTTCTTCCATTTACTCACAGAAAATGGTGGCGGACGTGATCTAAGTCACGCCACCCTCGTCACCCACACAATGACACATGCGCGAACTCTCATATATGCACACACACACACACACACACACACACACACACACACACACACACACACGCACACACATGCACACGCAGGTACAAAGTCATATACATTCGTAACAATATATATCAGTGAATGCACCACCCTAACCAGCTCAACACAACACAACACGGCGCGTTCTGGCGAGTCCCCAATTTCATGTTGACTTGAAGATGATGTTGACCGCCAGAATGCGGTTTTTATTATAAGATAAAATTCTGAACATTACAAGTTTGAAATTACAAACCTGAGCTTTTGCTTTTGTAGTCTATGCTGTCGGATCCGACTGGCCCAGAGCGGCGTGTGGTAACCGGACCCTGATGTGTCGTCCACTGACTCGTCCTGCTGCACGTGTTGTGTACAAATCGTCAAACAAACGTTCGAACTTCTGACTTCGACTTCGGACTGCCGCCCCCCTACCGCCCCCTTCTTCCTCACCGCCACCCCGGATCTTTCCACCGCCCACTTTGGGAACCACTGATTTACATCTTTAAAATTCCTATAATGTGAATTCCTGGATTTTTTTTCCACATTCTGTCTCTCACAGTTGAAGTGTACCTATGATGAAAATTACAGACCTCTGTCATCATTTTAAGTGGGAGAACTTGCACAATCGGTGGCTGACTAAATACTTTTTTTGCAATATGGCTTTAATTTGTTTTGCGGCTCCAGACGTATTTGTTTTTGTATTCTCGGTCCAATATGGCTTTTTCAACATTTTAGGTTGCCGACCCCTGCTCTAGGCGGTGTCTTGTCATCTGGCTGTAATGAATCAGCAACTCTTAGTAGGTGGGTGGTAAAAAAAAGATCTATAAAAAACGCCTTCGTTATCGCCGGGAAACTCTCCCCCAAGAAGTTTACCGGCGAAGTGAGATGGATGCGGGGCGTGCAGGGTCCGACAGAGGGGATATCAAACCCAGTCACACATGCCGAGGAAGGCGAGCGCTCATGCGTCCGCGCGGACGTGCAGACAGGCAGGTGTAGCCGAGCATGGGCAGCTTGTGTGATGAAGCGGGGGAATGGAAATAGTTTGCAACAGAACACTAACAGCATGTGAAAACCTTCTTTCCTCTTCGATATGTGGGTGCAGGAACCTCTGTGGATTCATAGCAATCATCCATCCATCCATCCATTTAATACCACTAAATCCACTTTGAATGGTTCAAAATGCATGACTAACAACTTGAGATGTTCGATAATGGCTTTTTTGCCGATATTCCGATATTGTCCAGCTCTTTCTTACCGATACCAACCGATACCGATATATACAGTCGTGGATTTAACACATTATTATGCTTAATTTTGTTGTGATGCCCCCCTGGATGTATTAAATATAAGAAGGTTTTCCAAAATAAATCAACTCAAGTTATGGAAAAAAAAATGCCAACATGGCACTGCCATATTTATTATTTAAGTCACAATAACGTGCCTCAAAACAGCAGCTTGGAATTTGGGACATGCTCTCCCTGAGAGAGCGTGAGGAGGTTGAGGTGGGCGGGGTTGTGGGTAGCAGGAATGTGTATTGTAGCGTCCCGGAAGAGTTAGTGCTGCAAAGGGGTTCTGGGTATTTGTTCTGTTGTGTTACGGTGTGGATGTTCTCCCGAAATGTGTTTGTCATTCTTGTTTGGTGTGGGTTCACAGTGCGGCGCATATTTGTAACAGTGTTCAAGTTGTTTGTACGGTCACCCTCATTGTGACCTGTATGGCGAGCCCCCAAATTGTGGAGAATGCATATATGTTTAAATGGGAACATTATCCCCAAACCTATGCAAGCGTCAATATATACCTTGATGTTGCAGAAAAAAGACCATGTATTTTTTTAACCGATTTCCGAACTCTAAATGGGTGAATTTTGGCAAATTAAACGCCTTTCTGTTTATCGGTCTTGTAGCGATGATGTCAGATCGTGACGTCACCGAGGTAACACACCCGCCATATTCATTTTCACATTACAAACACCGGTTCTCAGCTCTGTTATTTTCCGTTTTTTTCGACTATTTTTTGGAACCTTGGAGACATCATGCCTCGTCGGTGTGTTGTCGGAGGGTGTAACAACACTAACAGGGAGGGATTCAAGTTGCACCACTGGCAAGAAATCTGCCGCCAGATGCCTCATTGAATGTACCAAAGTGTCTTCACATTTTACCGGCGATGCTAAGACAGACATGGCACAGAGATGTATGGATAACCTGCAGATGCATTTGCAACGATTAAGTCCACGAAATCACAAAGGTGAGTTTTGTTGATGTTGTTGACTTATGTGCTAATCAGACATATTTCGTCACGGCATGACTGCCAGCTAATCGATGCTAACATGCTACGCTAATCGATGCTAACATGATATTTACGCTAGCTGTATGTACATTTGAAACTAGATACCCACATTTAATTCGAAACAAACACTTACCAATCGACGGATTTAAGTTGCTCCAGTGTCACAAGATGCGAAAGTCCTGATCGTTTGGTCCGCACATTTTACCGGCGATGCTAATAAGGCAGCCATGCTATGGGCCACTTCATTAGGTACACCCATGCTATGGCCGAATAGAGTCAATTCGCTCGATAGCTTCAATTTCGTTTTCGCTATTTGCCTCCATACTCCGACCATCTGTTTCAATACATGCGTAATCTGTTGAATCGCTTAAGCCGCTGGAATCCGAGTCTGAATCCGAGCTAATGTCGCTATATCTTGCTGTGGTAACCGCCATGTTGTTTGTATTGGCAGCACTGTATGACGTCACAGGGAAATGGATAGTGGTTTCGAAGATAGCGACAATAAGGCACTTTAAAGCTTTATTTAGGGATATTCCGGGACCGGTAAAATTTTGAAAAAAACTTCAAAAAATACAACAGGCCACTGGGAACTGATTTTTAATGTTTTTAACCCTTTTGAAATTGTGATAATGTTCCCCTTTAAGAGTTCTTTCTGTATTCATAGTCATGTTTAAAGCTGCTAGTGTTTTTCCATTTGTACTCTTTCTATTTTATATCTTATGTCCGCAGAGAAAACTATTTGTGTTACTTTGAAGGCTTGCACTGTAGGAGATGGAATACTCCCTTTTGTCTTATCTGTAGTAGAACAATGAGGCTGTGTTCCTTTCCGGAGGGGTTGGGGCTTTCTTCATGTACAAGAAGTTGGCTCTTTCGTTTGAGTGTTAGATCAACTAGAGTAGCCAATATGAATGTATTGGTTAAGTTGACCTCCTAAAGCTTTAGTAAAACTTGAAAATATTCCAAATCTGTCTCGATGGTCCTTCTTACCTAGCATATATGTCATCAAAAGAACTTGGGATTGACCAATAACTTAGATTCCCTGGGAGGAAGAGCTGGTCCGACGCAATGCATTCTCCACAAGGCTATGCAGAACGATACTAAAACCGAACTGGCTGCGAAGTAAACAAAAACAGAATGTTGGACGACAGCAAAGACTTACTGTGGAGCAAAGACGGCGTCCACAAAGTGCATCCTTTCATGACATGACAATCAAACATGTCCCCACAAAGAAGGATAGCAACAACTTAACTATTCTTGATTGCTAAAACGAAGCAGAAGCGGAGAATAGCGCTCAAAAGAAGACATGAAAACGCCAACAAAAGAGGAAAAGACACCAAAATAGGAGCGCGAGATTAAGAACTAAAACACAGGACATAGGAAAACAGCAAAAAAACTTCAAATAAGTCAGGGAGTGATGTGACTGGGGGTGACAGTACACCTACTTTGAGACAAGAGCTATAGTGATGCATACTTGGATATGGTTTAAAGTCACATCTAACAATTGCGACAACAACTTTTTACTGTCAATACAGAGTTTCATTTTTTTAATGTTTTCTGCTGGTGGTGTGCCTCGGCTCAAATGGTTGAAAAACACTGCTGGAGCCTATTTCAGCTGCATTCGGGCAGAAGGCGGTGTACACCCTGGACAAGTCGCCACCAAGATAGACAGACAACATTCACACACTAGGGACCATTTAGTGTTGTCAATCAACCTATCCCCAGGTGCATGTCTTTGGAGGTGGGAGGAAGTCGGAGAACCCGGAGGGAAACCCACGCAGTCACGGGAGAACATGCAAACTCCACACAGAAAGATCCCCTGACCAGAATCGAACCCAGGACCTTAGTATTGTGAAGCATATGCACTAACCCATCCACCACCGTGCTGCCTAGTACATGCCTTGTTTACACTGCAGCATATCGCAAATTTTTCATATGCGACTCAGGCCTCTTTTGTACGTGGAAATAAATTACATATATATATATATATATATATATATATATATATATATATGTCTTGATTGGATTATCCAGAGAATAGTGCTCGATACCGTGGTAGAGCACAATATGTAGGTGTGGGAAAAATCACAAGACTACTTCTTCTCTACAGAACTGTTTCATGAGGGGTTCCCTCAATCATCAGGAGATTTTAATGGAAGCATTCACATACAATGGTTTATATAGGGCACAGAGTGGGTGGGTACAAGCAGGCGTAGGGTGTGGTGATTGGCTCATGTGTTACCTAGCAGGTGTTTCCGTCTGTGGCGGCATGTTGAAATGATTTCACTGCGCTTGTTGAGGGATGATAGATCTGGATGATATATAATACGCAAGGACATTAACACATCCGACACGTACGTAGGATTAACCGAAGGAGCGTTCAAAACAAGATAGAATAATCACAACGCCTCCTTTAGAAACCAGACTTTGCGGAATTCTACAGAACTCAGCAAACACATTTGGAACCTCAAAGACAATAATGTTGAATATTCAATAACATGGCAAATTCTTGCATCCAGCACACCTTACAACAGTGGTAATAAAAGATGCAACCTATGCTTAAAAGAGAAACTGTTTATTATATATCATCCAGATCGGTCATACCTCAACAAGCGCAGTGAAATCATTTCAACATGCCGCCACAGACGGAAACACCTCCTAGGTAACACATGAGCCAATCACCACACCCTACGCCTGCCTGTACCCACCCACTCTGTGCCCTATATAAACCATTGTATGTGAATGCTTCCATTAAAATCTCCTGACGATTGAGGGAACCCCTCATGAAACAGTTCTGTAGAGATGAAGTAGTCTTGTGATTTTTCCCACACCTACATATATATATATATATATATATATATATATATATATATATATATATATATATATATGAGACGCGTCCTAATTATGAATGCTCCAACACTCCGGTCGCATCCCACCAAAAAGTCATCAAAAAGCGATGAGCGTCATAATTATTGGCCAAAATAGACGGTTATAAAATAAATAGTTAACAACGGGGCAGAATAGAGGTAAAAATTAAAAAAAATTAGGAACTCAGTGAAACTTTCATCACTGGTTTTTACGACTGCTTGGCAACAGACACTCTTCAGAATCAGAATAAGAAGTACTTTATTAATCCCCGAGGGGAAATTAAGATTTTCAACACAATCCCATTCAGGCGCAGACAAAAACAAAGGGGTAGAGAGAAGAAAAAAAGCAGTCTAAGCCTGGGGCCCTGGAGTCCAGACTTAGGCCATGGGAAGAAAAAAACAAAACCTCATAGCCATCCATACATTTTCTTCCGCTTATCCGAGGTAGGGTCGCGGGGGCAGCGGTCTAAGCAGGGAAGCCCAAGACTTCCCTCTGTATATATATATATATATATATATATATATATATATATATATATATATATATATATATATATATATATATATACTGTATATATGTGTATGTATATATATATACTGTATATATGTGTATATATATGTAGAAATATACAAATATGGATATATATATATATATATATATATACTGTATATATGTGTATATATATGTAGAAATATACAAATATGGATATATATATATATATATATATATACTGTATATATGCATATATATGTGTATATATATGTAGAAATATACAAATATGGATATATATATATATATATATATAAATACGGTGGTTCATAATACTGAGGGTCTCTTATATATACTTTTTTGTATGTAGACAAAGGTCCTGGAGTATGATACTACAATGTCCGTCAGAAAACTAGAGTCACCTTTTTCCGTAAGAGGAGAATGAGGGTAGCAAGAACATGCGTCATTGCAACATCTGGGCGGAAACAAAAATTGTATTTCTTTACTTTTCTGTAAGCAGACACGTCGTCTGAGAGGAGACTGAGGAAAGAAAAATTTGGTAGAATGGAGACTATGGAGTATAGTAATATTACCGCAATGTCCAGCAGAAAACCAGGCTCTCCTTTATGTAAACAAGGGAGGAGACTGAGGGCAGTGGGAAACACAGGTCAGTACGGCAAAACCGAGTGGAATACTGCATTATTTCTAATGCAGTGGTTCTTATCCTGGGTTCGATCGAACCCTAGGGGTTTGGTGAGTCGGGCTCAGGGGTTCGGCGGAGGTCAAGACACACCCGACTCATCGTGTAAATGTCAGGTTCAAACACTGATGCCATCTATTAATCAGACAAAGAAGCAAGGAACCATGCAGAGACCGAGTTCAATTTAGCTCATGAGGAGAACCGCATGGAACTACACACTTAGTCACAGTCTACGCTCTGAGGTTCAGCTCCAACGTCCCTCTATTTATTCAGGAGTTCCATAGGCAACATCACTGAGGCCGCCTCTAAAAGGAGTGGTCACATACTGTATATTATTTCAAAGCAGCTCCAGTACGCACAATATGTGACAGAATGTGCTGGGGGCCTTTGGATTTCCTTGTTTCGGCTTCGTCTGCGTGCTGTCATCTTATCTTAGTTGAGGTTCTTAAAGTCCTTGGCTGTTAGCGGGCTAAAACAAATACAACATCCGCGGCGGAGGCCACCCCTCAGACAATAAGTTTTGTCCTTGCACAGATAGAAACAATGCAGCTTGAGCACAATACTTAATAATTTACCATGAATTGATTAACGTGGACCCCGACTTAAACAAGTTGAAAAACGTATTCGGGTGTTACCATTTAGTGGTCAATTGTACGGAATATGTACTGTACTGTGCAATCTACTAATAAAAGTATCAATCAATCAAACTATAGCAACGGACTTTAAGCATACTAAAGTTATGTGATAATATACAGTATGTACATGATTATTCTAACAGTAAATTAAAACTTCTCCTGGTGGGGTTCGGTACCTCCAACAAGGTTAAGAACCACTGCTCTAATGTTACACTTGAGCGGCAATGTTAAGTTAAAGTTAAAGTACCAATGATTGTTATACACACACTAGGTGTGGTGAAATTTGTCCTCTGCATTTGACCCATCCCCTTGTCCAACCCCTGGGAAGTGAGGGGAGCAGTGGGCAGCAGCGGTGGCCACGCCCGGGAGTAATTTTTGGTGATTTAACCCCCAATTCCAACTTTTGAGGCTGAGTACCAAGCAGGGAGGTAATGGGTCCCATTTTTATAGTCTTTTGTATGACTCGGTTGAGGTTTGAACTCACACCCTACCTATTTATTCAGGAGTTCCATAGTCAACATCACTGAGGCCTCCTCTAAAAGGAGTGGTCACATACTGTATATTATTTCAAAGCAGCTCCAGTACGCACAATATGTGACGGAATGTGCTGGGGGCCTTGGGATTTCCTTGTTTCGGCTTCGTCTGCGTGCTGTCATCTTATCTTAGTTGAGGTTCTTAAAGTCGTTGGCTGTTAGCGGGCTAAAACAAATACATCTGCGGCGGAGGCCAACCCTCAGACAATAAGTTTGGTCCTTGCACAGATAGAAACAATGCAGCTTGAGCACAATAGCTAATGACTATAGCAACGCACTTTAAGCATACTAAAGTTGCATGTACTTGATTATTCTAACAGTAAATTCTAACAGGGTTCGGTACCTCCAACAAGGTTAAGAACCACTGCTCTAATGTTACACTTGAGCGGCCATGTTAAGTTAAAGTTAAAGTACCAATGATCGTTATACACACACTAGGTGTGGCGAAATTTGTCCTCTGCATTTGACCCATCCCCTTGTTCAACCCCTGGGAAGTGAGGGGAGCAGTGGGCAGCAGTGGTGGCCACGCCCGGGAGTAATTTTGGGGGTTTAACCCCCAATTCCAACTTTTGATGCTGAGTACCAAGCAGGGAGGTAATGGGTCCCATTTTTATAGTCTTTTGTATGACTCGGTTGGGGTTTGAAATCACAACCTACCTATTTATTCAGGAGTTCCATTGTCAACATCACTGAGGCCGCCTCTAAAAGGAGTGGTCACATACTGTATATTATTTCAAAGCAGCTCCAGTACGCACAATATGTGACGGAATGTGCTGGGGGCCTTGTGATTTCCTTGTTTCGGCTTCGTCTGCGTGCTGTCATCTTATCTTAGTTGAGGTTCTTAAAGTCCTTGGCTGTTAGCGGGCTAAAACAAATACAACATCTGCGGCGGAGGCCACCCCTCAGACAATAAGTTTTGTCCTTGCACAGATAGAAACAATGCAGCTTGAGCACAATAGCTAATAACTATAGCAACGGACTTTAAACATACTAAAGTTGTATGTACTTGATTATTCTAACAGTAAATTCGAACAGGGTTCGGTACCTCCAACAAGGTTAAGAACCACTGCTCTAATGTTACACTTGAGCGGCAATGTTAAGTTAAAGTTAAAGTACCAATGATTGTTATACACACACTACGTGTGGCGAAATTTGTCCTCTGCATTTGACCCATCCCCTTGTTCAACCCCTGGGAAGTGAGGGGAGCAGTGGGCAGCAGCGGTGGCCACGCCCGGGAGTAATTTTTGGTGATTTAACCCCCAATTCCAACTTTTGATGCTGAGTACCAAGCAGGGAGGTAATGGGTCCCATTTTTATAGTCTTTTGTATGACTCGGTTGGGGTTTGAACTCACAACCTACCTATTTATTCAGGAGTTCCATAGTCAACATCACTGAGGCCTCCTCTAAAAGGAGTGGTCACATACTGTATATTATGCAAAGCAGCTCCAGTACGCACAATATGTGACGGAATGTGCTGGGGGCCTTGTGATTTCCTTGTTTCGACTTCGTCTGCGTGCTGTCATCCTATCTTAGTTGAGGTTCTTAAAGTCCTTGGCTGTTAGCGGGCTAAAACAAATACAACTTCTGCGGCAGAGGCCACCCCTCAGACAATAAGTTTTGTCCTTGCACAGATAGAAACAATGCAGCTTGAGCACAATAGCTAATAACTATAGCAACGGACTTTAAGCATACTAAAGTTGTATGTACTTGATTATTCTAACAGTAAATTCTAACAGGGTTCGGTACCTCCAACAAGGTTAAGAACCACTGCTCTAATGTTACACTTGAGCGGCCATGTTAAGTTAAAGTTAAAGTACCAATGATTGTTATACACACACTAGGTGTGGCGAAATGTGTCCTCTGCATTTGACCCATCCCCTTGTTCAACCCCTGGGAAGTGAGGGGAGCAGTGGGCAGCAACGGTGGCCACGCCCGGGAGTAATTTTTGGTGATTTAACCCCCAATTCCAACTTTTGATGCTGAGTACCAAGCAGGGAGGTAATGGGTCCCATTTTTATAGTCTTTTGTATGACTCGGTTGGGGTTTGAACTCACAACCTACCTATTTATTCAGGAGTTCCATAGTCAACATCACTGAGGCCGCCTCTAAAAGGAGTGGTCACATACTGTATATTATTTCAAAGCACCTCCAGTACGCACAATATGTGACGGAATGTGCTGGGGGCCTTGGGATTTCCTTGTTTCGGCTTCGTCTGCGTGCTGTCATCTTATCTTAGTTGAGGTTCTTAAAGTCCTTGGCTGTAAGCGGGCTAAAACAAATAAAACATCTGCGGCGGAGGTCACCCCTCTGACAATAAGTTTTGTCCTTGCACAGATGGAAACAATGCAGCTTGAGCACAATAGCTAATAACTATAGCAACAGACTTTAAGCATACTAAAGTTGTATGTACTTGATTATTCTAACAGTAAATTCTAACAGGATTCGGTACCTCCAACAAGGTTAAGAACCACTGCTCTAATGTTACACTTGAGCGGCAATGTTAAGTTAAAGTTAAAGTACCAATGATTGTTATACACACACTAGGTGTGGTGAAATTTGTCCTCTGCATTTGACCCATCCCCTTGTTCAACCCCTGGGAAGTGAGGGGAGCAGTGGTCAGCAGCGGTGGCCACGCCCGGGAGTAATTTTTGGTGATTTAACCCCCAATTCCAACTTTTGATGCTGAGTACCAAGCAGGGAGGTAATGGGTCCCATTTTTATAGTCTTTTGTATGACTCGGTTGGGGTTTGAACTCACAACCTACCTATTTATTCAGGAGTTCCATAGTCAACATCACTGAGGCCGCCTCTAAAAGGAGTGGTCACATACTGTATATTATGCAAAGCAGCTCCAGTACGCACAATATGTGACGGAATGTGCTGGGGGCCTTGGGATTTCCTTGTTTCGGCTTCGTCTGCGTGCTGTCATCCTATCTTAGTTGAGGTTCTTAAAGTCCTTGGCTGTTAGCGGGCTAAAACAAATACAACATCTGCGGCGGAGGCCACCCTTCAGACAATAAGTTTTGTCCTTGCACAGATAGAAACAATGCAGCTTGAGCACAATAGCTAATAACTATAGCAACGGACTTTAAGCATACTAAAGTTGTATGTACTTGATTATTCTAACAGTAAATTCTAACAGGGCTCAGTACCTCCAACAAGGTTAAGAACCACTGCTCTAATGTTACACTTGAGCGGCAATGTTAAGTTAAAGTTAAAGTACCAATGATTGTTATACACACACTACGTGTGGCGAAATTTGTCCTCTGCATTTGACCCATCCCCTTGTTCAACCCCCTGGGAAGTGAGGGGAGCAGTGGGCAGCAACGGTGGCCACGCCCGGGAATAATTTTTGGTGATTTAACCCCAAATTCCAACCTTTGATACTGAGTACCAAGCAGGGAGGTAATGGGTCCCATTTTTATAGTCTTTTGTATGACTCGGTTGGGGTTTGAACTCACAACCTACCTATATATTCAGGAGTTCCATAGTCAACATCACTGAGGCCTCCTCTAAAAGGAGTGGTCACATACTGTATATTATTTCAAAGCAGCTCCAGTACGCACAATATGTGACGGAATGTGCTGGGGGTCTTGTGATTTCCTTGTTTCGGCTTCGTCTGCGTGCTGTCATCTTATCTTAGTTGAGGTTCTTAAAGTCCTTGGCTGTTAGCGGGCTAAAATAAATACAACTTCTGCGGCAGAGGCCACCCCTCAGACAATAAGTTTTGTCCTTGCACAGATAGAAACAATGCAGCTTGAGCACAATAGCTAATAACTAGGGACGGCGTGGCGCATTTAACCCCAAATTCCAACCTTTGATGCTGAGTATCAAGCAGGGAGGTATTGGCTCCCATTTGTATAGTCTTTGGTATGACTCGATTGGGGTTTGAACTCGGGACGGACACTCTAACCACTAGGCCACTGAGTAGGTATGCTGGACCACTAAGACCAGGAGTGGTGACATATTGCTACATGCAAGTACTTCATACTTTACAATAGAGCCCCGCTCTACGTTGTTCATGACACATAGTCAACGCCCGAATTATTTCCATAGAAAATACTTCCAAATGATTAAATAAAAATGACAAAAATCGGACTTAATTGAATTGTATTGCCTGCGCATATAACCTTGTTACAGCACTCTTACAGGCTTTATTCCATTTATCAGCAATTTTAATTAAAAAAGTTACCGTCAGGCTGTCACTTTAGATGAGAAACAGCGGCACACTGAATGATATCCTTTTTAATTATCGCCAAGTTGGTTGGGGATTGAAAAAGTCATTAAATTAACGAGGACGGTAGACTCTGGATGGCTTATTCGTTCATTCTATTAAGGAACTTTTCTGGAAGAATGGAGAACAAAATAAAAAAAAAAAAATGATTATTGAATAATAGTCGGTAGAACTTAAGCCTGTTAGAATATGACGACCCCGTTACTCTCCTCTGAAACTGACTGACTGGTCACCCCAAAGGTAAACCACAATCGTATGATCAGGACCTGCACTGCAAAAATTGAGATATAAGTTAAATAATGGTGATATTTGCTTATTTTCTGTATGACAAGATAAATATTCTCACAAAAAATAGATAGAATAGAATAGAGTTTTATTGGCGGCATAGCTCGGTTGGTAGAGTGGCCGTGCCAGCAACTTGAGGGTTGCAGGTTCGATTCCCGCTTCCGCCGTCCTAGTCACTGCCGTTGTGTCCTTGGGCAAGACACTTTACCCACCTGCTCCCAGTGCCACCCACACTGGTTTAAATGTAACTTGGATACTGGGTTTCACTATGTAAAGTGCTTTGAGTCACTTGAGAAAAGCGCTATATAAATATAATTCACTTCACTATTGTCATTATTACAGTGAAGGGCAGCACGGTGGAAACAGGGGTTAGTGCATGTGTCTCACAATACGAAGATCCTGAGAAATCCTGAGTTCAAACCCAGCGTGGCGTTTGCATGTTCTCCCCGTGACTACGTGGGTTCCGTCCGGGTACTCCGGCTTCCTCCCACTTCCAAAGACATGCACCTGGGGATAGGTTGATTGGCAACACTAAATTGACCCTAGTGTGTGAATGTGAGTGTGAATGTTGTCTATCTGTGTTGGCTCTGTGATGAGGTGGCGACTTGTCCAGGGTGTACTCCGCCTTCCGTGGGAGTGCAGCTGAGATAGGCTCCAGTGATCCGCCGCGACCCATCACAAGAACTCCACAGAGTGCTGGCCTTTGCTCCCAGGACATTGGGGAACTAGTGGCTAGGATTCAGCGCTCTCATTTGAAAATAAAATAACAATAATGAATGAACCAAACATTTAAGCCTTGAAGCAGCAAGAGAAAATGCATGAATAAAACGTTAATTATTGGTCAGTTTGCTGGAAGTTTCCCGGAAGAGTTAGTGCTGCTAGGGGTTCTGGGTGTTTGTTCTGTTGTGTTACGGTGCGGATGTTCACCCGAAATGTGTTCGCCATTCTTGTTTGGTGTGGGTTCACAGTGTGGCGCATATTTGTAACAGTGCTAAAGTTGTTTATATGGCCACCCTCAGTGTGACCTGTATGGCTGTTGACCAAGTATGCCTTGCATTCACTTGTGCGTGTGTGTGTGTGTGTGTGTGTAAAAGCCACAAATATTATGTGACACGCTGTTAGTATGGAAGAAAAGTGGACGTGACAACAGGTTGTAGAGAACGCTAAAGGCAGTGCCTTAAATGCACGCCCCTAATATAGTTGGCCGGGTGGAAATCGGTAGATATTCGGGAGAATGGTTGCCCCGGGAGATTTTCGGGAGGGGAACTGAACTTCGGGAGTCTACCGGGAAAATTAGGAGAGTTGGCAAGTATGAGTATTAGCGGTGAATGCGGTGTTACAGCGGCACCAACGCTGTATAACACCGGCGGGCCAGCTCTAATGCTAAATTGATATTGCCTCAAGGGCCAAATTAAATTACACGGTGGGCCAGATTTGGCCCGCGGGCCAGAGTTTGACACCCATGCTCTATTGTTTTTGTTGTTTTTTTTGTCCCTCTGTCTAATCCCCTTCTTGTCTCCACAATTTACCCCCTCTGTCTTCCCTTTTCCTCTTTCTATCCCCTCCTGCTCCAGCTCGGCTGCACCAAATGTGAATTAGTGAAGTGAATTATATTTATATAGCGCTTTTCTCTAGTGACTCAAAGCGCTTTACATAGTGAAACCCAATATCTAAGTTACATTTTAACCAGTGTGGGTGGCACTGGGAGCAGGTGGGTAAAAGGTCTTGCCCAAGGACACAACGGCAGTGACTAGGATGGCGGAAGAGTTGAGTTTATACCAAAAAGTTCTATTTTGGTTTCATCTGACCACATGACATTCTCCCAATCCTCTGCTGTGTCATCTGTGTATCCATTTTGGTATAAACTCAACTCGTCGTGTTTGGAGGTAGAAGAATACTGAGTTTCATCCCAAGAACACCATACCTACTGTGAAGCATGGGGGTGGAAAACATCATGTTTTGGAGCTGTTTTTCTGCTAAGGGGACAGGACGATTGATCCGTGTTAAGGAAAGAATGAATGAGATTTTGAGCCAAAACCTCCTTCCATCAGTGAGAGCTTTTGAATGGTTGACCAAATACTTATTTTCCACCATAATTTACAAATAAATTATTTAAAATTCCTACATTGTGAATTCCTGGATTTTTTTTTCCACATTCTGTCTCTCACAGTTGAAGTGTACCTATGATGAAATTTACAGACCTCTGTCATCATTTTAAGTGGGAGAACTTGCACAATCGGTGGCTGACTAAATACTTTTTTGCCGCCACAGTATATGCGCACTAATTGACTGAAAGAGCACGCACTTGTTGCGATGATGTCATGTTATCGATGGAAAAATGCATTTTTAGATAATATGACCCCGAGAGTAACAAGCGATTGCCTTGCTGCCTTTCCATTAAGAACAATAAATTTGTTTTTAGCGTAAGTTTGCTGGTTTCAGGAAATGTAATGCCGAGCGCATTTTATTATGTCAAGATAATGGCTCTAGCATTTACTTAATTTAAGAATATTTTTCAACATATTGAGCAGAAATGTCTCTTATTTTTCTACCCAAAAAAGTGCACTAGTTATTTGTGAGAATATACTTAGTTTAAGCTATTTTTGGGTTCATTGAAAATACGTAATTTTACTTGTTTTGAAAGTCTTGGCAAGCCAAATGTTCTTGTTCTATTGGCAGATAATTTTCTTTCATTCAAATAAAATACCCCAAATTTATTGTTTTTTTTTTTTTCTTGTTTTTGAACCCTGGCTTCCTGCAGTGCTCCCAGGAATGGAGCCACCTGAAGTCATTTCCTTCTGTAGCTCATAATAACATTGTCTTTACCCTGTGCAACATGCTGAACGTCATACTGAAGCCGTCTACTGCTCGCTCATTCTTTTCAATGTCTATTTTACAACTTTACAATATGCTGTCCGAGGGGGAAAGCGGAAATCATTTTATTTATTTTTTTGCTAAGTATTGTGTCCATAGCTTTCCTACTCGCTCTGTCAACACACTCGGTTGAGCATGCACTCATGCACACGAGCAAACAGAAAGCATATATCTGCCTCTCCACAGTAGAAAATAGGCGACTTTCTCCAAACAATCACATTGCTTCCTATCTGCGGTTGGCTGATAAGCCCTGGAGAGAGTGTGTGCTGCAGCAGGAGAGAGCAGAGAGAGAGAGAGAGAGAGAGAAACCATACCGGAAGCTGCCTCAAGTGGAATGAATTATCACTGAAATGTACCTAACAATTCATTTTTTCTCGGGGACCACCCCAAGGGGTACTCGTATACACTACTTTATCTTATTGAAAGCGGGTTTTGTGTCGCATAAAGGCCTCGTTTTATCAACCTAGCCTTTAGCCCAGAGTTGAGAGGGAGAATCTGCTTAGTCTGAAAGGTCATTGGCCTGGAAGAATGAGGCAGGAGGAATTGATTATTTAAGACTAGTTTGAAAAGCCCCCCTGGTGCTTGCTGCTCGTTTTGTTCTTGGGCTCAGTAAATCGGTGGTTTGTCGTGGCCTTAACCTCAAGAATTGCCGGCGGAGCAACAAAGAGGGGGGGGGGGGGGGGGGGGGGGGGGGTCGTAGGGTGGCATTGAATGTAATTAATACAATGCAATTTTGGCAGTAAGTTTGTTCAGGTGCAGCAAAAAGCTGCTCTATGGTGTAGGACAGGGGTGTCCCACACTTTTTCTGCAGGCGAGCTACTTTTCAATTGACCAACTCGAGGGGATCTACCTCATTTATATATATCATTTATATTTATTTATTTATGAAAGAGACATTTTTGTAAACAAGTTAAATGTGTTTAATGATAATACAAGCATGTGTAACACATATAGATGTCTTTCTTTCACAAAGACAAGAATATAAGTTGGTGTATTACCTGATTCTGATGACTTGCATTGATTGGAATCAGACAGTAATGATGATAACGCCCACATTTCAAATGGAGGAGAAAAAAAGTTGTCCTTTCTGTACAATACCACATGAACGTGGTTGGTTTTTGGCATCTAATTCATCCAGCTTCCATACACTTTACAAGAAAAACATTGGCGGAAAATTCCGTAGCTTGCTTGATTGACATTCACGGCACCCGAGGGTCTTGTGAGATGACGCTGGCTGCTGCCAGTTCATTATTATGAAAAGATGACAGAGAGGAAGGCGAGAAACACTTTTTATTTCAACAGACTTTCGCGCCGTCCCTTCCGTCAAAACTCTAAAGGCCGACTGCACATTTCCTATCTTCACAATAAAAGCCCTGCTTCATGCTGCCTGCGCTAACAAAATAAGAGTCTCGGAAAGCTGGCGTGCACAAGTGATGTGCACGCCAGCTTTCTGAGGGATCGCTTGTGCACGCCAGTTTTCCGAGACTCTGTATTAAGTTAGCGCAGGCAGCTTGAAGCAGGGCTTTTATTGTGAAGATAGGAAATGTGCAGTCGGCCTTTAGAGTTTTGACGGAAGGTACGGCGCGAGAGTCTGTTGAAATAAAAAGTGTTTCTCGCCTTCCTCTCGGTCATATTTTCATAATAATGATCTTGCAGCAGCCAGCGTCATCTCACAAGACCCTCCGGTACCGTGAATGTCATTTAAGTGACGTCTTGGTGAAGATTGATGATCACTCATTTTTAGCTCTATTTTTTTTAAAAGCCTGGCTGGAGATCGACTGACACACCCCCCTGCGGTCGACTGGTAGCTCGCGATCGACGTAATGGGCACCCCTGGTGTAGGATTTTTACTGTATAAATGACCCAAATATAAGATATAGTATTTATTTCTACTGGAATAAGTCTCAGAAAGACAGTTCTGATTATATTGAGGGTGTAGAGCACGTTGCCCGGGGGCGGTATTTCATCCGGCTCATGGGACCATATGAAATCCAACATGGTGGATTTCATCAAAAGGATATAACCTTATACATTCTCCATCATCAAAAATGTTTAATCCTATGTGATGCGTTTAACACTGGAGGCCACATGAGATTTAATAGGATGCATAGCAATAACCACAGAAGTGTGTCGGATTACCCTCAAATGATTGAATTGTATTCAAATGAAAATAACACCGTTTTATCCATTCCAAACCCGGTCCGTACAAAATAACACATGAAAGATGCATGAAAACCGAGCCAAACGTAATAATTGTAACGACAACAAGGCTGCTAATCTTGTGAGGCCTGTGATCTAAAGTGTGCTTTTAATTTTGGCCCCCGTACTGATTGTTTGTATATATATATGTATATGTATATATACAGTGGGGCAAAAAAGTATTTAGTCAGCCACAGATTGTGCAAGTTCTCCCACTTAAAATGATGACAGAGGTCTGTAATGTTCATCATAGGTACACTTCAACTGTGAGAGACAGAATGTGGGAAAAAAATCCAGGAATTGACATTGTAGGAATTTTAAAGACTTTATTTGTAAATTATGGTGGAAAATAAGTATTTGGTCAACCATTCAAAGCTCTCACTGATGGAAGGAGGTTTTGGCTCAAAATCTCACGATACATGGCCCCATTCATTCTTTCCTTAACACGGATCAATCGTCCTGTCCCCCTTAGCAGAAAAACAGCCCCAAAGCATGATGTTTCCACCCCCATGCTTCACAGTAGGTATGGGCGGAAGACGTCGTACACCCTGGACAAGTCGCCACCTCATCGCAGGGCCAACACAGATTCATTCACACTCACATCCACACAACTGTCCTTAAATACCTTGTACATGAAGACAGTTACTCTTTGTTGCTTTAGCCTTAGGGCCGGTCAGTCTGGACAACACCCAGTTTGTTGGTAGGCCAGTCAACCTATTTCCTGTACTTGGTTAGAGTTGGTGACCTCCGACCCCTATCCTCTACTCCTACTTGTGAGGGCTTCCTACCAGATGTTGCTAATGTCTTTAATATCACTCCTACAAGTTGAGTTTATAACAAAAATATTCTATTTTGGTTTCATCTGACCACATGACATTCTCCCATTCCTCTGCTGTATCATCCATGTATCCATTTTGGTATCAACCCAACTCGTCGTGTTTTGGAGGAAGAAGAATACTGAGTTGCATCCCACGAACACCATACCTACTGAACACCAAGATAGACTTTTGAAAGGCAATTTAAAATAAATAAAGAATAGTGAACAACAGGCTGAATAAGTGTACGTTATATGAGGCATAAATAACCAACTGAGAAGGTGCCTGGTATGTTAACCTAACATATTATGGTAAGAGTCATTCAAATAACATATAACATATAGAACATGCTATACGTTTACCAAACAATCTGTCACTTCTAATCGCTAAATCCCATGAAATCTTCTTCTTCGATGTGGCTTCTAAACAACTCTGCCAACTCCAAAGGTATGCGCCGCTTCCTCTTGTCGTTTTCTGCTGCATATTTCACTACGTCCAGCTTGTATTCTGCAGTACATCATCAATCAATGTTTATTTATATAGCCCCAAATCACAAATGTCTCAAAGGACTGCACAAATCATTACCACTACAACATCCTCGGAAGAACCCACAAAAGGGCAAGGAAAACTCACACCCAGTGGGCAGGGAGAATTCACATCCAGTGGGACGCCAGTGACAATGCTGACTATGAGAAACCTTGGAGAGGACCCTCAGATGTGTGGTCCTCTAGATGTCGAGCGGGTCTAACATGATACTGTGAAAGTTCAATCCATAGTGGCTCCAACACAGCCGCGAGAGTTCAGTTCAAGCGGATCCAAGACAGCAGCGAGAGTCCCGTCCACAGGAAACCATCTCAAGCGGAGGCGGATCAGCAGCGTAGAGATGTCCCCATCCGATACAGGCGAGTGGTCCATCCTGGGTCCCGACGAGCGGTCCATCCTGGGTCTCGACTCTGGACAGCCAGTACTTCATCCATGGTCATCGGACCGGACCCCCTCCACAATGGAGGGGGGGACATAGGAGGAAGAAAAGAAGCGGCAGATCAACTGGTCTAAAAAGGAGGTCTATTTAAAGGCTAAAGTATACAGATGAGTTTTTAAGGTGAGACTTAAATGCTTCTACTGAGGTAGCATCTCGAACTGTTACAGTGAGGGCATTCCAGAGCACTGGAGCCCGAACGGAAAACGCTCTATAGCCCGCAGACTTTTTTTGGGCCCTAGGAATCACTAATAAGCCGGAGTCTTTTGAAGGCAGATTTCTTGCCGGGACATATGGTACAATACAATCGGCAAGATAGGATGGAGCTAGACCGTGTAGTATTTTATACGTAAGTAGTAAAACCTTAAAGTCACATCTTAATGACATGTTTTCCTTTTCGGTCCAATTTTTGTTCAGCCCTTCTCAGTTTACCCCCAACGACGAAATGATCCATTTTAATAGCTTCGGCAGTAGCATGGGCATGACCCACAATGCACTTTTTAATTTTCCTGAAGGAACTCTCCTGAAGGAATCAATAAAGTACTATCCATCCATCTATCTATCTGCCATGACCCTCACCTGCCGAATTCTTATTGGTTGACATGTATGTGACGATTGCTGACATTTTCTTCGTCTCTTCCGCGAATGACATAAATAATCCATCCATCCATCCATCATCTTCCGCTTATCCGAGGTCGGGTCGCGGGGGGCAACAGCCTAAGCAGGGAAACCCAGACTTCCCTCTCCCCAGCCACTTCGTCTAGCTCTTCCCGGGGGATCCCGAGGCGTTCCCAGGCCAGCCGGGAGACATAGTCTTCTCAACGTGTCCTGGGTCTTCCCCGTGGCCTCCTCTTATTGTGGCGGTCTGCTCCCTGTATGATCAGTGTCAGAGCTTGGTCCGCATTGCCGGCAGTAAGTCGAACACATTTCCATTGAGGGTTGGACTCCGCCTTTGTCACCGATTCTGTTCATAACTTTTATGGACAGAATTTCTAGGCGCAGTCAAGGCGTTGAGGGGTTCCGGTTTGGTGACCGCAGGATTAGGTCTCTGCTTTTTGCAGATGATGTGGTCCTGATGGCTTCATCTGACCGGGATCTTCAGCTCTCACTGGATCGGTTCGCAGCCGAGTGTGAAGCGACCGGAATGAGAATCAGCACCTCCAAGTCCGAGTCCATGGTTCTCGCCCGGAAAAGGGTGGAATGCCATCTCCGGGTTGGGGAGGAGACCCTGCCCCAAGTGGAGGAGTTCAAGTACCTAGGAGTCTTGTTCACGAGTGGGGGAAGAGTGGATCGTGAGATCGACAGGCGGATCGGTGCGGACATAAATAGTATTATTTAATATTTTACGGTACTGTGTTAATAATTTTGCACATAAGTCACTCCAGAGCGAAACTATGAAAAAAACTGCGACTTATAGTCCGAAAAATACGGTACATGCAAGGACTGCATTTTGCGTTCCTGGAGGTGGTAACACATCGTTACATATCCTATAATAGTTTGACCAGTCGGAGGATAAATTCAATTCTGAAACGTCTGGAACACCATCAATCCCACAAACAGTCTTATGCCATCATTTTTTTGTCGTCCAGCTGACAGTTTGGTGTCATTGTCTGAGGCAAATCAGTACTCCAGAGCGAGCAGAGAATTATGATTAATCAAACTAAACAGTCTCATTCGAGTGCGTGGAGACAATGAAAGGTTTTTGAACAGCACTTAATTGACAGAACAATGTCAATAGGCTCGTTTAGTTACAAACCCCGTTTCCATATGCGTTGGGAAATTGTGTTAGATGTAAATATAAACGGAATACAATGACTTGCAAATCATTTTCAACCCATATTCAAATGAATGCACTACAAAGACAACATATTTGATGTTCAAACTCATAAACTTTATTTTTTTTTGCAAATAATAATTAATAATAATTTCATGGCTGCAACACGTGCCAAAGTAGTTGGGAAAGGGCATGTTCACCACTGTGTTACATCACCTTTTTTTTTAACAACACTCAATAAACGTTTGGGAACTAATTGTTGAAGCTTTGAAAGTGGAATTCTTTCCCATTCTTGTTTTATGTAGAGCTTCAGTCGTTCAACAGTCCGGGGTCTCCGCTGTCGTATTTTACGCTTCATAATGCGCCACACATTTTCGATGGGAGACAGGTTTGGACTGCAGGCGGGCCAGGAAAGTAGCTGCACTCTTTTTTTTACGAAGCCACACTGTTGTAACACGTGCTGAGTGTGGCTTGGCATTGTCTTGCTGAAATAAGCAGGGGCGTCCATTAAAAAGACGGCGCTTAAATGGCAGCATATGTTGTTCCAAAACCTGTATGTACCTTTCAGAATTAATGGTGCCTTCACAGATGTGTAAGTCACCCATGTCTTTGGCACTAATGCACCCCCATACCATCACAGATGCTGGCTTTTGACCTTTGCGTCGATAACAGTCTGGATGGTTCACTTCACCTTTGGTCCGGATGACACAATGTCGAATATTTCCAAAAACAATTTGAAATGTGGACTCGTCAGACCACAGATTACTTTTCCACTTTGCATCACTCCATCTTAGATGATCTCGGACCCAGAGAAGCCGGCAGCGTTTCTGGATGTTGTTGATAAATGGCTTTCGCTTTGCATAGTAAAGCTTTAACTTGCACTTACAGATGTAGTGACAAACTGTATTTAGTGATAGTGGTTTTCTGAAGTGTTCCTGAACACATGTGGTGATATCCTTTAGAGATTGATGTCGGTTTTGATACAGTGCCGTCTCAGAGATTCAAGGTCACGGTCATTCAAAGTTGGTTTCCGGCCATGCCGTTTAAGTGGACTGATTTTTCCAGATTCTCTGAACCTTTTGATGATATTATGGACTGTAGATGTTGAAATCCCTAATTTTTTTGCAATTGCACTTTGAGAAACGTTGTTCTTAAACTGTTTGACTATTTGCTCACGCGGTTGTGGACAAAGGGGTGTACCTCGCCCCATCCTTTCTTGTGAAAGACTGAGCATTTTTTTGTGAAGCTGTTTTTATACCCAATCATGGCACCCACCTGTTCCCAATTAGCCTGCACACCTGTGGGATGTTCCAAATAAGTGTTTGATGAGCATTCCTCAACTTTATCAGTATTTATTGCCACCTTTCCCAACTTGTTTGTCACGTGTTGCTGGCATCAAATTCTAAAGTTAATGATGGTTATCAGTTTGAACATCAAATATGTTGTCTTTGTAGCATATTCAACCGAATATGGGTTGAAAATGATTTGCAAATCATTGTATTCTGTTTATATTTACATCTAACACAATTTCCCAACGCATATGGAAACGGGGTTTGTAAGTCAGTCAGTCAATGTTTGTTTATATAGTCCTAAATCACGAGTGTCTCAAAGGGCTGCACAAGCCACAACGGCATCCGCAGAGCCCACATAAGGGCAAGGAAAAACTCACCCCAGTGGGACGTCGATGTGAATGACTGTGAGAAACCTTGGAGAAGACCGCAGATGTAGGGGAGACCGAAAGCAATATATGTCGAGGGGGACTAACATAATTGTGTGAAAGTCCAGTCCATAGTGGATCTAACATAATAGTGAGAGTCCATCCATAGTGGATCCAACATAATAGTGAGAGTCCAGTCCATAGTGGATCTAACATAATAGTGTGAGAGTCCAGTCCATAGTGGATCCTACATAATAGTGAGAGTCCAGTCCATAGTGGATCCAACATAATCGGAGTCCATTCCATAGTGGATCTAACATAATAGTGAGAGTCCAGTCCATAGTGGATCTAACATAATAGTGAGAGTCCAGTCCATAGTGGATCCAACATAATAGTGAGAGTCCAGTCCATAGTGGATCTAACATAATAGTGAGAGTCCAGTCCATAGTGGATCCAACATAATAGTGAGAGTCCAGTCCATAGTGGATCTAACATAATAGTGAGAGTCCAGTCCATAGTGGATCCAACATAATAGTGAGAGTCCAATCCATAGTGGATCTAACATAATAGTGGGATAGTCCAGTCCATAGTGGATCTAACATAATAGTGAGAGTCCAGTCCATAGTGGATCCAACATAATAGTGAGAGTCCAGTCCATAGTGGATCTAACATAATAGTGAGAGTCCAGTCCATAGTGGATCTAACATAATAGTGGGATAGTCCAGTCCATAGTGGATCTAACATAATTGTGAGAGTCCATTCCATAGTGGATCTAACATAATAGTGAGAGTACAGTCCATAGTGGATCTAACATAATAGTGGGATAGTCCAGTCCATAGTGGATCTAACACAATAGTGTGAGAGTCCAGACCATAGTGAATCTAACATAATATTGTGAGAGTCCGGTCCATAGTGGATCTAACATAATAGTGAGAGTCCAGTCCATAGTGGATCCAACATAATAGTGAGAGTCCAGTCCATAGTGGATCTAACATAATAGTGAGAGTCCAGTCCATAGTGGATCTAGCATAATAGTGAGGGAGTCCAGTCCATAGTGGATCTAACATAATAGTGTGAGAGTCCAGTCCATAGTGGATCTAACAAAATAGTGAGAGTCCAGTCCATAGTGGATCTAGCATAATAGTGAGGGAGTCCAGTCCATAGTGGATCTAACATAATAGTGTGAGAGTCCAGTCCATAGTGGATCTAACATAATAGTGATAGTCCAGTCCATAGTGGATCTAACATATTAGTGAGAGTCCAGTCCATAGTGGATCTAACATAATAGTGAGAGTCCAGTCCAGAGTGGATCTAACATATTAGAGAGAGTCCAGTCCATAGTGGATCCAACATAATAGTGAGAGTCCAGTCCATAGTGGATCTAACATAATAGTGAGAGTCCAGTCTATAGTGGATCTTACATAATAGTGAGAGTCCAGTCCATAGTGGATCCAACATAATGAGAGTCCAGTCCATAGTGGATCTAACATAATATTGAGAGTCCAGTCCATAGTGGATCTAACATATTAGTGAGAGTCCAGTCCATAGTGGATCTAACATAATAGTGAGAGTCCAGTCCATAGTGGATCCAACATAATAGTGAGAGTCCAGTCCATAGTGGATCTAACATAATAGTGAGAGTCCAGTCTATAGTGGATCTTACATAATAGTGAGAGTCCAGTCCATAGTGGATCCAACATAATGAGAGTCCAGTCCATAGTGGATCTAACATAATAGTGAGAGTCCAGTCCAGAGTGGATCTAACATAATAGTGAGAGTCCAGTCCATAGTGGATCTAGCATAATAGTGAGGGAGTCCAGTCCATAGTGGATCTAACATAATAGTGTGAGAGTCCAGTCCATAGTGGATCTAACATAATAGTGAGAGTCCAGTCCATAGTGGATCTAGCATAATAGTGAGGGAGTCCAGTCCATAGTGCATCTAACATAATAGTGTGAGGGTCCAGTCCATAGTGGATCTAACATAATAGTGATAGTCCAGTCCATAGTGGATCTAACATATTAGTGAGAGTCCAGTCCATAGTGGATCTAACATAATAGTGAGAGTCCAGTCCAGAGTGGATCTAACATATTAGAGAGAGTCCAGTCCATAGTGGATCCAACATAATAGTGAGAGTCCAGTCCATAGTGGATCCAACATAATAGTGAGAGTCCAGTCTATAGTGGATCTTACATAATAGTGAGAGTCCAGTCCATAGTGGATCCAACATAATGAGAGTCCAGTCCATAGTGGATCTAACATAATAGTGAGAGTCCAGTCCAGAGTGGATCTAACATAATAGTGAGAGTCCAGTCCATAGTGGATCTAACACATTAGTGAGAGTCCAGTCCATAGTGGATCTAACATAATAGTGAGAGTCCAGTCCAGAGTGGATCTAACATATTAGAGAGAGTCCAGTCCATAGTGGATCCAACATAATAGTGAGAGTCCAGTCCATAGTGGATCTAACATAATAGTGAGAGTCCAGTCTATAGTGGATCTTACATAATAGTGAGAGTCCAGTCCAGAGTGGATCTAACATATTAGTGAGAGTCCAGTCCATAGTGGATCTAACATAATAGTGAGAGTCCAGTCCTTAGTGGATCCAACATAATAGTGAGAGTCCAGTCCATAGTGGATCTAACACAATAGTCCATTGGCTTCCTAACCTTGGCTCATCCAGACCTGCTCAAATGATGGCGAAGTCGCGTAATGTTTTGCAAAGATGTTTTGGACACGCCCTCAAGGATCCTTTCACATTATATTATAAAATGCATGTGGAATTCATAGCAAATGATAGACGTTTTGGAGAGGTGGCATCAAAAGCCTCCTCCAACTGTTTCAGAGGCAGAACTCAACAACAAACTGATAATGGCCGCCTGCTAAACAAATAATAGACGCCCGGGGTTGCCATGAACACCGGCAGCAGTTGTGTAGATTAATGGCTGAGGTGTCTGCCTTCCCAAATCATCGCCTTCATCATCCATCAGCCTTTACCGCCTTCCCACTCAGCGCAGTGCAATTGTTGGAGTTCTATTTCCCCCGGATTGCTGTTGTGAGGACATTACTTCTGCTTAAATATCTCTCATCCATAATATAACCATGGAGACGCAAAACCTTCATGACTCAATGTGGGGGCCTTTTACTTCATTTCTTTTGTTATGGTTTTCGTGATGGATGGAATCAGGCGGTAAAGATGCAATATGATGAAGCATTATTTGCCCAATAAAAGAAATGCATTAATAATGAATCCCTCCTTTAATCCTTCTATATTATCAATCAATCAACCAATCAATGTTTACTTATATAGCCCTAAATCACTAGTGTCTCAAAGGGCTGCACAAACCACTACGACATCCTCGGTAGGCCCACATAAGGGCAAGGAAAACTCACACCCAGTGGGACGTCGGTGACAATGATGACTATGAGAACCTTGGAGAGGAGGAAAGCCATGGATGTCGAGCGGGTCTAACATGATACTGTGAAAGTTCAATCCATAATGGATCCAACACAGTCGCGAGAGTCCAGTCCAAAGCGGATCCAACACAGCAGCGAGAGTCCCGTTCACAGCGGAGCCAGCAGGAAACCATCCCAAGCGGAGGCGGATCAGCAGCGCAGAGATGTCCCCAGCCGATACACAGGCAAGCAGTACATGGCCACCTGATTGGACCGGACCCCCTCCACAAGGGAGAGTGGGACATAGAAGAAAAAGAAAAGAAACGGCAGATCAACTGGTCTAAAAAGGGAGTCTATTTAAAGGCTAGAGTATACAAATGAGTTTTAAGGTGAGACTTAAATGCTTCTACTGAGGTGGCATCTCGAACTGTTACCGGGAGGGCATTCCAGAGTACTGGAGCCCGAACGGAAAACGCTCTATAGCCCGCAGACTTTTTTTGGGCTTTGGGAATCACTAACAAGCCGGAGTCCTTTGAACGCAGATTTCTTGCCGGGACATATGGTACAATACAATCGGCAAGATAGGATGAAGCTAGACCGTGTAGTATTTTATACGTAAGTAGTAAAACCTTAAAGTCACATCTTAAGTGCACAGGAAGCCAGTGCAGGTGAGCCAGTACAGGCGTAATGTGATCAAACTTTCTTGTTCTTGTCAAAAGTCTAGCAGCCGCATTTTGTACCAACTGTAATCTTTTAATGCTAGACATGGGGAGACCCGAAAATAATACGTTACAGTAATCGAGACGAGACGTAACAAACGCATGGATAATGATCTCAGCGTCTTTAGTGGACAGAATGGAGCGAATTTTAGCGATATTACGGAGATGAAAGAAGGCCGTTTTAGTAACGCTTTTAATGTGTGCCTCAAAGGAGAGAGGTGGGTCAAAGATAACACCCAGATTCTTTACCGTGTCGCCTTGTTTAATTGTTTGGGTGTCAAATGTTAGAGTTGTATTATTAAATAGAGGTCGGTGTCTAGCAGGACCGATAATCAGCATTTCCGTTTTTTTGGCGTTGAGTTGCAAAACGTTAGCGGACATCCATTGTTTAATTTCATTAAGACACGCCTCCAGCTGACTACAATCCGGCGTGTTGGTCAGCTTTAGGGGCATGTAGAGTTGATTAACCATATTGCCCCATAAAAGATTTAATAGCCACAACTAACCAGGTTGGCATGAATGTCTTCTTAATCGTCATCAACAATTGCATGAACAGAGAAATGGACATTGAAACAGTGTAGGTCATACTTAGTAGGATATGTACAGCCAGCAGAGAACATAGTGAGTTCACATAGCATAAGAACAAGTAAATACATTAGAAATACATTTGAGTTGTTTATAATCCGGGGAGATGGGATGTGAATGGAGGAGGGTATTAGTAAAGTGTTGAAGTTGCCTGGAGCGGTTTTGAAGGAATATAGAGATGCACTTACTTTTACACCTGTTGGGAGTGCATTCCACATTGATGTGGCATAGAAAGAGAATGAGTTACGACCTTTGTCAGATCGGAATCTGGGTTTAACGTGGTTTGTAGAGCTCCCCCTGGTGTTGTGGTTATGGCGGTCATTTACGTTAAGGAAGTAGTTTGACATGTACTTCGGTATCAAAGAGGTGTAGCGGATTTTATAGACTAGGCTCAGTGCAAGTTGTTTTACTCTGTCCTCCACCCTGAGCCAGCCCACTTTGGAGAAGTGGGTTGGATTGAGGTGTGATCTGGGGTGGAGGTCTAAAATTAACCGGATTAGCTTATTCTGGGATGTTTGGAGTCTAGATTTGAGGGTTTTGGAGGTGCTGGGGTACCAGGAGGTGCAAGCGTAATCGAAGAAGGAAGTCGTAGCGTCGTTGATGTGAAGACTGTGTGGCGTAACAATGCCGGGTTCGTTCTTCCAAGGATGCGTCGGGTAAAAACAGCGAAAGGTAAGCATTTAAGTCTCACCTTAAAACTCATCTGTATACTCTAGCCTTTAAATAGACCTCCTTTTTAGACCAGTTGATCTGCCGCTTCTTTTCTTTCTCCTATGTCCCCCCTCCCTTGTGGAGGGGGTCCGGTCCGATGACCATGGATGAAGTACTGGCTGTCCAGAGTCGAGACCCAGGATGGACCGCTCGTCGGGACCCAGGATGGACCGCTCGCCTGTATCGGTTGGGGACATCTCTACGCTGCTGATCCGCGTGAGATGGTTTCCTGTGGACGGGACTCTCGCTGCTGTCTTGGATCCGCTTGAACTGAACTCTCGCGGCTGTGTTGGAGCCACTATGGATTGAACTTTCACAGTATCATGTTAGACCCGCTCGACATCCATTGCTTTCGGTCCCCTACAGAGGGGGGGGGTTGCCCACATCTGAGGTCCTCTCCAAGGTTTCTCATAGTCAGCATTGTCACTGGCGTCCCACTGGATGTGAATTCTCCCTGCCCACTGGGTGTGAGTTTTCCTTGCCCTTTTGTGGGTTCTTCCGAGGATGTTGTAGTCGTAATGATTTGTGCAGTCCTTTGAGACATTTGTGATTTGGGGCTATATAAATAAACATTGATTGATTGATTGATTGAAGATGTAAAGGATTTATTAAATGAATAAAAAAGGCTAGGAACAAAAAACACTGGTGCTAACAGAACGGCAAACAAATGGCGCTAGCCTGGAAGCTAGGAATAACAAACGGGACATCAAACGCTTGGCACGAAGGCACAAAAAGGTAAAACAACACAATTAGCCTGAGAGCTACGAAAAAGGAATAAGCATAGTGAAGTTAAGTGAATTATGTACTGGCTCACCTGCACTGGCTTCCTATGCACTTAAGATGTGACTTTAATGTTTTACTACTTACGTATAAAATACTACACGGTCTAGCTCCATCCTATCTTGCCGATTGTATTGTACCATATGTCCCGGCAAGAAATCTGCGTTCAAAGGACTCCGGCTTATTAGTGATTCCCAAAGCCCAAAAAAAGTCTGCGGGCTATAGAGCGTTTTCTGGAATGCCCTCCCGGTAACAGTTCGAGATGCCACCTCAGTAGAAGCATTTAAGTCTCACCTTAAAACTCATTTGTATACTCTAGCCTTTAAATAGACTCCCTTTTTAGACCAGTTGATCTGCCGTTTCTTTTCTTTTTCTTCTATGTCCCACTCTCCCTTGTGGAGGGGGTCCGGTCCGATCCTGTGGCCATGTACTGCTCGCCTGTGTATCGGCTGGGGACATCTCTGCGCTGCTGATCCGCCTGCGCTTGGGATGGTTTCCTGCTGGCTCCGCTGTGAACGGGACTCTCGCTGCTGTGTTGGATCCGCTTTGGACTGGACTCTCGCGACTGTGTTGGATCCATTGTGGATTGAACTTTCACAGTATCATGTTAGACCCGCTCGACATCCATTGCTTTCCTCCTCTCCAAGGTTCTCATAGTCATCATTGTCACCGACGTCCCACTGGGTGTGAGTTTTCCTTGCCCTTATGTGGGCCTACCGAGGATGTCTTAGTGGTTTGTGCAGCCATTTGAGACACTAGTGATTTAGGGCTATATAAGTAAACATTGATTGATTGATTGATATTCATATAGCGCATTTTCTTTAGTGACTCAAAGCGCTTTACATAGTGAAACCCAATACCTAAGTTACCTTCAAACCAGTGTGGGTGGCACTGGGAGCAGGTGGGTAAAGTGTCTTGCCCAAGGACACAACGGCAGTAACTAGGATGGCGGAAGCGGGAATCGAACCTGCAACCCCCAAGTTGCTGGCACGGCCACTCTACCGACCGAGCTATACCGCCCCAAGCGTTGCATGAAAGCTAGCGACTAATAAGCAATAATAAGCTTATAAGCAAATGAGAGTCCCAGAATGAATGAACAGAAAGGGCTGGCTTATATAAGGATGGTGATTAAGAAAAACAGGTGTGCAGGAACCAAGAGTAGCAGGTGGAACTAATATGTAACCATGGTGACGGACTAACCAGGAAGTAAGGAGTCAAACAACAGAGAGTGGTACAAAAATGGGACAAAAACTACAAAATGGTGATGATCCGACTATCGGATCACAACAGTTAAAATAAATAAATGGGTTGTACTTGTATAGTGCTTTTCTACCTTCAAGGTACTCAAAGCGCTTTGACACTACTTCCACATTTACCCATTCACACACACATTCACACACTGATGGGGGGAGCTGCCATGCAAGGCGCCAACCAGCACCCATCAGGAGCAAGGGTGAAGTGTCTTGCTCAGGACACAACGGACGTGACGAGGTTGGTACTAGGTGGGATTTGAACCAGGGACCCTCGGGTTGCGCACGGCCACTCTTCCACTGCGCCACATAAACAATTTCAGAGTAAACTAACAGAGCCTCTCATATATGTCAGAGGGTATCGGTAACAAACCTTAAGATGCAGAGATGGCAGGCTTGTTGCAGGAAAACAGAACTTTTAACAGAATATTGGACTGATAAATGCTTTGAAAAGTGATATCGGAAATTATCGGTATCGGTTTCAAAAAGTAAAATGTATGACTTTTTATAACGCCGCTGTACGGAGTGGTACACGGACGTAGGGAGAAGTACAGAGCGCCAATACACCTTAAAGGCACTGCGTTCGCCTGCCGGCTCAATCACGTAATTTGTGTATTTCTGGTCCTGAAATCCGTCATAGTTCGCCTTGCAGAGCAGACGCCGTCTCCAAGATGTTATCCAGTTTGCGATTTAGCCCAACATGACAGAAGTTTGAGAGCCCACAGCTCTGGCCATCCTTCAATCATTTGTGGCGGCTTTGGGGTACTTTGAACGACTGCCAGCATCTTCCAGTTTGTCGATACACCAGGCAACGTTTACTCCATTCAGCAGATGTCTAATCATGATCCCGAATAGGTAGATATCTTCAACGTCCTCAACTGAAAGGGTCGCCAGGCACGCGGCACCCCGCTTCTCCCAGGAGTCCATCCTGTGTCTCGCTTCATCCGTTCAGTCAGAACAGGCACCAAACTCGAGAAATCTTGTCAATTTCATTGAAAGATCAGTTGATCCCTTCCATTGTTTACTATTTGGAGAACAGTGCAAAAAGAGTCTCTAAGAAAGTTAAAGACAAAACTATGAAGCAAGCAGGAGAGATAAAGGAGAGGGAAGGTAAACCTTTGATCAGAGCCACACAGGAAGAACTATAATCATCAAAGCTTGCATGTTTTTGTGGCCCTGGTTCATCCACCCATCCAATTTTCTACCTCTTGTCCCTTTCGGGCGGAGGGCGCAGTACACCCTGGACAAGTCGCCTCCTCATTGCAGGGCCAACACAGATAGACAGACAACATTCACGCTCACATTCACACACTAGGGACCATTTTAGTGTTGCCAATCAACCTATCCCCAGGTGCATGTCTTTGGCGGCTGGAGGAAGCCGGAGTACCCGGAGAGAACCCACGTAGTCACGGGGAGAACATGCAAACTCCACACAAAAAGATCTCAAGCCCGGGATTGAACTCAGGACTACGCAGAACCTTTGTATGATTACTTCGAAACTGATATGGTTAACATTATAAGCAAAGAAGAAATATAAAACAATCACAATTTCCGGACATCTCTTCTTCCATAGACACAGTTATTTCAGCATTTCTTCGAGGGCCTTAAGGAAAACATCAGTAGAAGAGGACGCAAAATCTAATACTAGCTGCTTGAAGGCCTACTGAAACCCACTACTACTAACCACGCAGTCTGATAGTTTATATATCAATGATGAAATATTAACATTGCAACACATGCCGATACGGCCTTTTTAGTTTACTAGATTGCAATTAAAAATTTTGCACGAAGTATCCTGTTGAAAACGTCAGTATGATGACGCGTGATGCCTCGGATTGTAGCGGACATTTTGTTCCAGCCCGTCTGCTTTAATCGCATAATTACACAGTATTCTGGACATCTGTGTTGCTGAATCTGTTGCAATTTGTTCAATTAATAATGGAGACGTCAAAGAAGAAAGATGTAGGTGGGAAGCGGTGTATTGCGGCTGCCTTTAGCAACACAAACACAGCCGGTGTTTCCTTGTTTACACTCCCCGAACGTGAAGTTTTACTATGGAACAGAGCGATCAAGCGAACATGGTTCTCTACCACATGTCAACCGGCAGGTTTCGGTGAGAAAACTGTGGTAATAAATCGTCTCTTACTGTAGACATGACCGGGGCTTGCGTCGTTCCTCGTGCACCTGTCAAAGAGGCAGCTGCGACTCTTTTGCTTCCTCCGCACACACCCCTCCGACTTTCAGGTACGACTATATAATCCCACTAAAACACTAGTAACACAATAAGCAGATAAGGGATTTTCCAGAATTATCCTAGTAAATGTGTCTATTAACATCTGAATGGCTCCCACTGCCCTCTCTTTTTTTTTTCTAGTCCTTCACTCTCACTATCCTCATCCACAAATCTTTCATCCTCGCTCTAATTAATGGGAAATGGTCGCTTTCTCGGTCCGAATCGCTCTCGCTGCTGGTGGCCATGATTGTAAACAATGTGAGGATGTGAGGAGCCCTACAACCCGTGACGTCACGCGCACATTGTCTGCTACTTCCGGTACAGGCAAGGCTTTTTTATTAGCGACCAAAAGTTGCGAACTTTATCGTCGATGTTCTCTACTAAATCCTTTCAGCAAAAACATGGCAATATCGCGAAATGATCAAGTATGACACATAGAATGGACCTGTTATCCCCGTTTAAATAAGAAAATCTCATTTCAGTAGGCCTTTTACTTCTTTTTTTCTCGTTTTTGAGCATTAAGTCTTGTTTTCTTTTTCCTGCGTCAAGTGAGTATTTTTATGTTAATCAATCAATCAATGTTTATTTATATAGCCCCAAATCACAAATGTCTCAAAGGACTGCACAAATCATTACGACTACAACATCCTCGGAAGAACCCACAAAAGGGCAAGGAAAACTCACACCCAGTGGGCAGGGAGAATTCACATCCAGTGGGACGCCAGTGACAATGCTGACTATGAGAAACCTTGGAGAGGACCTCAGATGTGGGCACCCCCCCCCTCTAGGGGACCGAAAGCAATGGATGTCGAGCGGGTCTAACATGATACTGTGAAAGTTCAATCCATAGTGGCTCCAACACAGCCGCGAGAGTTCAGTTCAAGCGGATCCAAGACAGCAGCGAGAGTCCCGTCCACAGGAAACCATCTCAAGCGGATCAGCAGCGCAGAGATGTCCCCAACCGATACAGGCGAGCGGTCCATCCTGGGTCCCGACGAGCGGTCCATCCTGGGTCTCGACTCTGGACAGCCAGTACTTCATCCATGGTCATCGGACCGGACCCCCTCCACAAGGGAGGGGGGGACATCGGAGAAAGAAAAGAAGCGCCAGATCAACTGGTCTAAAAAGGAGGTCTATTTAAAGGCTAGAGTATACAGATGAGTTTTAAGGTGAGACTTAAATGCCTTTAGCAACCATTGTTTTATCTTACTGTTGTCAAAAATATTGGCTTCCGAGTTTTAGTTACACTCTTGCAACGTCTCTTTCGGAAAACCTTGTTTACGCTCAGAAATTCTCTGTTCCTTTGTGTACGGATAAAACATCTGATATGTTTGACCTCCCGTTCCTTTGGTTTTGCGGGCTAATGTTGTTCGCAAAGTACTGCATCATCGCTCGGTAATAACGGAACATTTGCCCTTTAGAAGGCGATAAAAGTCCCTTTCAGTTTCTTCGGTGACCTTAGAGATTTTGATTGGGCCTTCCAGGTGTGAAACGACCCAAACTTTTTGAATATCTAACTCAAAATGGCATCTCTCCCTTACAGGGCACCAAGATGATCCAAGCAGGAGAAGGGCAGTGGACCGCATGCAGAGTCATTCTCACATCATCATTCCTCGGGAAGTCACTTGTGGTTTCACCGGGGGGAGCCTGTCTAGCAGGAATATACTCCAACTCAATGGTAAAAGCGCTTTGATTTAAAACGCGTCTTTCTTTATCGTCCGAACAAAGTACAGTTGGATCCAAGAGCCTCCATACAGTGGGGCAAAAAAGTATTTAGTCAGCCACCGATTGTGCAAGTTCTCCCACTTAAAATGATGACAGAGGTCTGTAATTTTCATCATAGGTACACTTCAACTGTGAGAGACAGAATGTGAAAAAAAAAATCCAGGAATTCACATTGTAGGAATTTTAAAGAATTTATTTGGTCAACCATTCAAAGCTCTCACTGATGGAAGGAGGTTTTGGCTCAAAATCTCCCGATACATGGCCCCATTCATTCTTTCCTTAACACGGATCAATCGTTCTGTCCCCTTTGCAGAAAAACAGCCCCAAAGCATGATGTTTCCACCCCCATGCTTCACAGTAGGTGTGGTGTTCTTGGGATGCAACTCAGTATTCTTCTTCCTCCAAACACGACGAGTTGAGTTTATACCAAAAAGTTGTATTTGGTTTCATCTGACCACATGACATTCTCCCAATCCTCTGCTGTATCCATGTATCCATTTTGGTATAAACTCAACTCGTCGTGTTTGGAGGAAGAAGAATACTGAGTTGCATCCCAAGAACACCATACCTACTGTGAAGCATGGGGGTGGAAACATCAGACTTTGGGGCTGTTTTTCTACTAAGGGGACAGGACGATTGATCCGTGTTAAGGAAAGAATGAGTCTTTGAGCCAAAAACTCCTTCCATCAGTGAGAGCTTTGAATGGTTGACCATCCATCCATCATCTTCCGCTTATCCGAGGTCGGGTCTCTTGGGCAGCAGCCTAAGCAGGGAAGCCCAGACTTCCCTCTCCCCAGCCACTTTGTCCAGCTCTTTCCAACGTGTTCTGGGTCTTCCCGGTGGCCTCCTACCGGTTGGACGTGCCCTAAACACCTCCCTAGGGAGGCGTTCGGGTGGCATCCTGACCAGATGCCCGAGCCACCTCATCTGGCTCCTCTCCATGTGGAGGAGCAGCGGCTTTACTTTGAGTTCCTCCCGGATGACAGAGCTTCTCACCCTATCTCTAAGGGAGAGCCCCGCCACACGGCGGAGGAAACTCATTTCGGCCGCTTGTACCCGTGATCTTATCCTTTCGGTCATGACCCAAAGCTCATGACCATAGGTGAGGATGGGAACGCAGATCGACCGGTAAATTGAGAGCTTTGCCTTCCGGCTCAGCTCCTTCTTCACCACAACGGATCGGTACAACGTCCGCATTACTGAAGACGCCGCACCGATCCGCCTGTGGATCTCACGATCCACTCTTCCCTCACTCGTGAACAAGACTCCTAGGTACTTGAACTCCTCCACTTGGGGCAGGGTCTCCTCCCCAACCCGGAGATGGCACTCCACCCTTTTCCGGGCGAGAACCATGGACTCGGGCTTCACGGTGGCAGAGGGGTTAGTGCGTCTGCCTCACAATACGAAGGTCCTGCAGTCCTGGGTTCAAATCCAGGCTCGGGATCTTTCTGTGTGGAGTTTGCATGTTCTCCCCGTGAATGCGTGGGTTCCCTCCGGGTACTCCGGCTTCCTCCCACTTCCAAAGACATGCACCTGGGGATAGGTTGATTGGCACCACTAAATTGGCCCTAGTGTGTGAATGTTGTCTGTCTATCTGTGTTGGCCCTGCGATGAGGTGGCGACTTGTCCAGGGTGTACCCCGCCTTCCGCCCGATTGTAGCTGAGATAGGCGCCAGCGCCCCCCGCGACCCCGAAAGGGAATAAGCGGTAGGAAATGGATGGATGGATGGGAACCATGGACTCGGACTTGGAGGTGCTGATTCTCATTCCGGTCGCTTCACACTCGGCTGCGAACCGATCCAGTGAGAGCTGAAGATCCCGGTCAGATGAAGCCATCAGGACCACATCATCTGCAAAAAGCAGAAACCTAATCCTGCAGCCACCAAACCGGAAACCCTCAACGCCTTGACTGCGCCTAGAAATTCTGAATGGTTGACCAAATACTTATTTTCCACCATAATTTACAAATAAATTCTTACAATTTGAATTCCTGGATTTTTTTTCCACATTCTGTCTCTCACAGTTGAAGTGTACCTATGATGAAAATTACAGACCTCTGTCATCATTTTAAGTGGGAGAACTTGCACAATCGGTGGCTGACTAAATACCTTTTTGCCCCACTGTATGTGTTCGTCCTCACAATTAGCTATCAGTGTCTTTCACTGCTGTGCTGCTGGCTGCCTTGATCAAGCCAACCAGATCAATTCCACATTCTGGCTGTTGGCTGCACACCGCTGAACCACTCAATTTTCAGTCTAATTGAGCCTGCCGAAGCATCTCTGGTGGCGAGCCACAGCCCTGTGTGTGTGTCTGAGTGTGTGTGTGTGTGTGTGTGTGTGTGTGTGTGTGTGTGTGTGTGTGTAAGCAAACTCACACACTGAGAAAACCACTTTTTTCTCTCACTTAAACAAGCAGAGGCCAGTCAAGTGTTTAGTGTACGGCGCTAAGAGTGTGCTGCGAAAAATGAATGAACCTAACACACAAACTGGAATCGGGCTCGGTGAAGCTCAGACTTCTGCTAAGCCTGACAAGTTTGGATTAGCACCAAATTGTACACCTTCCCTCCTGCATGAGCCTTAAAGTGGTCCTATTAAGATTTTGCGTACAATCCCCGAAATTGCGTTAGATGTAAATATAAACGGAATACAATGATTTGCAAATCATTTACAACCCATATTCAGTTGAGTGCACTACAAAGACAACATATTTGATGTTCAAACTCATAAACTTTATAAATTTTTTTTGCAAATAATAATTAACTTAGAATTTCATGGCTGCAACACGTGCCAAAGTAGTTGGGAAAGGGCATGTTCACCACTGTGTTACATCACTTTTTCTTTTAACAACACTCAATAAACATTTGGGAACTGAGAAAACTAATTGTAGAAGCTTTGAAAGTGGAATTTTTTACCATTCTTGTTTTATGTAGAGCTTCAGTCGTTCAACACTACAGGGTCTCCGCTGTCGTATTTTACGCTTCATAATGCGCCACACATTTTCGATGGGAGACAGGTCTGGACTGCAGGCGGGCCAGGAAAGTACCCGCACTCTTTTTTTACGAAGCCACGCTGTTGTAACACGTGCTGAATGTGGTTTGGCATTGTCTTGCTGAAATAAGCAGGGGCGTCCATGAAAAAGACGGCGCTTAGATGGCAGCATATGTTGTTCCAAACCTGTATGTACCTTTGAGCATTAATGGTGCCTTAACAGATGTGTAAGTTACCCATGTCTTGGGCACTAATGCACCCCCATACCATCACAGATGCTGGCTTTTGAACTTTGCGTCGATAACAGTCTGGATGGTTCGCTTCCCCCTCAGTCGAAAATTTCCAAAAACAATTTGAAATATCGACTGGTCAGTCCACAGAACACTTTTCCACTTTATATCAGTCCATCTTAGATGATTTCAGGCCCAGAGAAGCCGGCGGCGTTTCTGGATGTTGTTGATAAATGGCTTTCGCTTTGCATAGTAGAGCTTTAACTTGCATTTACAGATGTAGCGACAAACTGTATTTAGTGATAGTGGTTTTCTGAAGTGTTCCTGAGCCCATGTGGTGATATGCTTTAGAGATTGATGTCGGTTTTTGATACAGTGCCGTCTGAGGGATCGAAGGTCACGGTCATTCAATGTTGGTTTCCGGCCATGCCGCTTACGTGGAGTTATTTCTCTAGATTCTCTGAACCTTTTGATGATATAATGGACCGTAGATGTTGAAATCCCTAAATTTCTTGCAATTGCACTTTGAGAAACGTTGTTCTTAAACTGTTTGACTATTTGCTCACACAGTTGTGGACAAAGGGGTGTACCTCGCTATCCTTTCTTGTGAAAGACTGAGCATATTTTGGGACGCTGTTTTTATACCGAATCATGGCTCCCACCTGTTCCCAATTAGCCTGCACACCTGTGGGATGTTCCATATAAGTGTTTGATGAGCATTCCTCAACTTTATCAGTATTTTATCGCCACCTTTCCCAACTTCTTTGTTACGAGTTGCTGGCATCAAATTCTAAAGTTAATGATTATTTGCAACAAAAAGAAAGTTTATCAGTTTGAACATCAAATATGTTGTCTTTGTAGCATATTCAACTGAATATGGGTTGAAAATGAATTTGCAAATCATTGTATTCTGTTTATATTTACATCTAACACAATTTCCCAACTCATATGGAAACGGGGTTTGTGAGTTTGAACTTTGCATTACAAAATAGCAACAGCGGAAGATGCATGTGCATGTACAAGCAAGTCTGCCCAACGACAAGAGGATAGAGAAAAAGAAGGAGCCTATCGACTACAATGGCGGACTTGTGCAAAGATGTTCGGGTAAATTTCGACCATATTTGGAGATGTTCGCTGACGTCACAACTGGGAAAAACTGAGAAAATTCCCAACGTCTTGTTAGAGGAAGTATGAAGGACGGCATCCATTTCTTCCGCTTATCCCGTTCGGGGCTGCGGGAGGGAGCTGGAGCCTATCTCACCTGCTTTCGGGCCGAAGGTGGTGTACACCCTGGACAAGTCGCTACCTCATAGCAGGGCCAACACAGAAAGCCACAAATCATATGGGATATTAACTTAGCTGAATGTTTATATATATTTTTATTAACGCACCCACCGGCAGAAATGTAGATCGGCGCCTATGGTAGTCAGTGGATGGCTTGTTGGCCTCACAGTCAGGAGATTGAGAGTTTGAAGCCTTGTTTGGAGTTTGCATGCTTGTTTCCTCTGTGTGTGATGGCTTCCTCGCACATTCCAAAACTATGCATGTTGAGTTAATTGGAGACTCTAAATCAGGGGTGTCGAACTCAAACACAAAGTGGGCCAAAATTTAAAACTGAACAAAGCCGCGGGCCAAGGTTGAACAAATGAATCTTTTAATAGGGACCCAAACAAGTTTTGCATTGAATATTGAACAAGCAAGGCTTATATAACTTTATAGTGACATGCAAAATCAAGGTTCAAATAATAATAATAATAATAATAATAATGAGAAGAAGAAAATATCTAAGGCATATCAAATAAAATTTCAATAAAAATGTAATGCCTCTTTTCTATTTGCAGTCTTCTGAGGTGAATATCAAAATCAACTTTTTCCACATTTGAAACTAAAATAACAATAATGAATGAATCACACATTCACGCCTTGAAGTAGCAAGAGAAAGTGCATGAATAAAACGTTAATTACTGCTCAGCTTGCTACACTGATTTGCTTTAACACTGAATATGGAACAAGCAACGCTTATATACCTTAGTAGTGCAAAATCAACTTTCACAAAACAAATGAAAAATCATCAATGGTATTTTAAATACAATTTAAATAAAAACGTTCAATGCCTCTTTATTTGCAGCCTTCGGAGGTAAATATCTACAGGCTAATACATTTTAAAATAAAATAACAGAGTTGAGGTGGCGGTTAAGGGGTGTGTATTGTAGCGTCCCTGAAGAGTTAGTGCTGCAAGGGTTTCTGAGTATTTGTTCTGTTTTGTTTGTGTCGTGTTACGGTGCGGATGTTCTCCCGAAATGTGTTCGCCATTCTTGTTTGGTGTGGGTTCACAGTGTGGCGCATATTTGGAACAGTGTTAAACGTTAATTACTGCTCAGCTTGCTACACTGATTTGCTTTAACACTGAATATGGAACAAGCAACACTTATATAACTTAGTAGTGCAAAATCAACTTTCACAAAACAAATGAAAAAACATCAATGGTATATTAAATACAATTTAAATAAAAAACGTTCAATGCCTCTTTATTTGCAGCCTTCTGAGGTAAATATCTACAGGCTAATACATTTTAAAATAAAATAACAGAGTTGAGGTGGCGGTTAAGGGGTGTGTATTGTAGTGTCCCTGAAGAGTTAGTGCTGCAAGGGATTCTGAGTATTTGTTCTGTTGTGTTTGTGTTGTGTTACGGTGCGGATGTTCTCCCGAAATGTGTTCGCCATTCTTGTTTGGTGTGGGTTCACAGTGTGGCGCATATTTGGAACAGTGTTAAACGTTAATTACTGCTCAGCTTGCTACACTGATTTGCTTTAACACTGAATATGGAACAAGCAACGCTTATATAACTTAGTAGTGCAAAATCAACTTTCACAAAACAAATGAAAAAACATCAATGGTATATTAAATACAATTTAAATAAAAAACGTTCAATGCCTCTTTATTTGCAGCCTTCTGAGGTAAATATCTATAGGCTAATACATTTTAAAATAAAATAACAGAGTTGAGGTGGGGGTAAAGGAGTGTGTATTGTAGCGTCCCTGAAGAGTTAGTGCTGCAAGGGATTCTGAGTATTAGTTCTGTTGTGTTTATGTTGTGTTACGGTGCGGATGTTCTCCCGAAATCTGTTCGCCATTCTTGTTTGGTGTGGTTTCACAGTGTGGCGCATATTTGGAACAGCGTTAAAGTTGTTTATACGGCCACCCTCAGTGTGACCTGTATGGCTGTTGATCAAGTATGCCTTGCATTCACTTGTGTGTGTGTTCAAAGCCGCATATATTGTGTGACTGGGCCGGCACGCAGTTTGTATGGAGGAAAATCTGACTTGACGACAGGTTGTAGAGAACGCTAAAGGCAGTGCCTTAAAGGCACACCCCCAATATTGTTGTCCAGGTGGAAATCGGGAGAAAATTGAGAGAATAGTTGCCCCGGGAGATTTTCGGCTGGGGCATTGAACTTTGGGAATCTCCCGGTTGGCAAATATGAGTATTAGCGCTGTATAATACCGGCGGGCCAGCTCTAATGTTAATTTGATGTTGCCTCAAGGGCCAAAATCTAATTACAGGGCAGGCCAAATTTGGCCCACGGGCCAGAGTTTGACACCCATGCTCTAAATTGGTGTGAATGCGAGTGAGAATGATACATTTTCTGTATGTACCCCAGTCCACTGGCCTATATCACCAGAAGTCAGCCGAGATATGCTCCTAATCAGAAAAACGAATGGCTATTGTAGGGCTGGGCGATATATATCGATATACTCGATATATCGCGGGTTTGTCTCTGTGCGATATAGAAAATGACTGTATGGTGATATTCGAGTATACGTTCTCACGCAGTTGCTTTTAGCTGCGGGCATTATACTACATGCGTTTCTTTCTCTTTCTTGTCTCTCCTTCACACGGAAACTTAAAACAAGCACACCTTCTTACGTACGTCACATGAGCAACGTCACACGCTCCCACGGAGCTGTCACGCCAAATTTCTTCTCCCTACAAACCCCCCCCCATTTAATTCCAGGGTCATGATTAATACAGACGTTTTGTTAACGCTATATTATAAAAAAAAAAACAATTTACAAACACAAACACAAGCTACGGGATGACATAAGAGGAAACGTGACCCCGGAAGTAAATGTGTCATCCCATAGCTTGTGTTGGTAAATTTTTTTTAATTTTTTTTATATAATATAGCGTTAAAAAAAAAAAAAAAATTTAAAAAAAATAAAATAAAACAAAAAACAATTTACCAACACAAGCTATGGGATGACATAAGAGGAAACGTGACCCCGGAAGTAAATGCATCATCCCATAGGTTGTGTTGGTAAATTGTTTCTAATTTTTTTTTTTATAATATAGCGTTAAAAAAAAAAAAAAAAAAAAAATAAAATAAAATAAAACAAAAAGCAATTTACCAACACAAGCTATGGGATGACGCATTTACTTCCAGGGTCACGTTTCCTCTTATGTAAATTGTTTTGTTTTTTTTATAATATAGCGTTAAGGCTTCACGGTGGGAGAGGGGTTAGTGCGTCTGCCTCACAATACGAAGGTCCTGCAGTCCTGGGTTCAAATCCAGGCTCGGGATCTTTCTGTGAGGAGTTTGCATGTTCTCCCCGTGAATGCGTGGGTTCCCTCCGGGTTCTCCGGCTTCCTCCCACTTCCAAAAACATGCACCTGGGGATAGGTTGATTGGCAACACTAAATGGTCCCTAGTGTGTGAATGTGAGTGTGAATGTTGTCTGTCTATCTGTGTTGGCCCTGCGATGAGGTGGCGACTTGTCCAGGGTGTACCCTGCCTTCCGCCCGACTGTAGCTGAGATAGGCGCCAGCGCCCCCCGCGACCCCAAAAGGGAATAAGCCCTAGAAAATGGATGGATGGAATATAGCGTTAACAAAACATCTGTATTTTTATAAAATAGCGTTATATTTTTATAATATAGCGTTAACAAAACGTCTCTATTAATCATGACCCCGGAAGTAAATGGGAGGGAACGTTTTTGTTGGGGGGAAGAATTTTGGCGTGACACGGTAACGTTAGCTGTGATGCTAGCGGTGTGGTGCGAGTGGTAATACGAGAGAGAGAAAGTGCCAATCTGGTAACAAATGGAGGAAGAATTAATTCTCAAGAAAAACAGCACGGGATCCCTTCATCTGGCGGTGTTTTGGCTTCAAGCGGGAAGATGTTGAACATTTATGTGGCAAAAGCGTGGCGACAAAAAGTAGCACCGCTGCTAATGTAGCATCATTTGAAAAGTCACCCGCTAGAGCAGGGGTCGGGAACATTTTTGGCTGGGAGAGCCCATCCATTTTCATTTTCTACCGCTTATTCCCTTTTTGGGGTAGTGGAGGGCGCTGGCGCCTATCTCAGCTACAATCGGGCAGAAGGCGGGGTACACCCTGGACAAGTCGCCACGAAAGCCAAATATTTTAAAATGTATTTCCGTGAGAGCCATATAATATTTTTTAACACGGAAAACAACTATCCATCCATCCATCCATCATCTTCCGCTTATCCGAGGTCGGGTCGCGGGGGCAACAGCCTAAGGAGGGAAACCCAGACTAATTGCGTGCATTTTTAAGTAAGACCAACATTTTTAGAGTATAATAAGTCTCTTATTCTTTTTAATAACATTGTTATTCTGAAGCTAACCAATGAAAAAATAAAATACTTCTTAATGCGACTTCTTGAACAGGTGGAGTAGAAAAACGGATGGATGGATTAAAATGCATGAGAATGTTTTATATTTTCAACATTGTTTTTAACAGTTTAACACGTACTATGACTTGATTTACGTGTACCCCGACTTAAACAAGTTGAAAAACGTATTGGGGTGTTACCATTTAGTGGTCAATTGTACAGAATATATACTGTACTGTGCAATCTACTAATAAAAGTTTCAATCAATCAATCAATTAAAACTGTGATCACCAGTGGAATTATCCATTACTTATCGTGTTAAGCAATGTCAGCTAAGATTTATCTAAGAGCCAGATGCTGTCATCAAAAGAGCCACATCCCTAACCCTGCCCTAGAGAATGAGTGGTTGAAACTCTACATGTCAACATCTTTGTTCGGTGCCATGCCAACAAAATGCCGAAACAGCTATTTCCACATCCACACCGTATGAAAAAAAAATCACCAACAGAAGGAGACAACGTCCACAGGAACCTACCAAATAGTGACGGACACATACTATATCAGGGGTGCCCACACTTTTTCTGCAGGCGAGCTACTTTTCAATTGACCAACTCGAGGGGATCTACCTCATTTTATATATATCATTTATATTTATTTATTTATGAAAGAGACATTTTTGTAAACAAGTTAAATGTGTTTAATGATAATACAAGCATGTGTAACACATATAGATGTCTTTCTTTCACGAAGACAAGAATATAAGTTGGTGTATTACCTGATTCTGATGACTTGCATTGATTGGAATCAGACAGTAATGATGATAACGCCCACATTTTCAAATGGAGGAGAAAAAAAGTTGTCCTTTCTGTACAATACCACATGAAAGTGGTTGGTTTTTGGCATCTAATTCATCCAGCTTCCATACACTTTACAAGAAAAACATTGGCGGCAAATTCCGTAGCTTGCTTGATTGACATTCACGGCACCCGAGGGTCTTGTGAGATGACGCTGGCTGCTGCCAGTTCATTATTATGAAAAAATGACAGAGAGGAAGGCGAGAAACACTTTTTATTTCAACAGACTTTCGCGCCGTCCCTTCCGTCAAAACTCTAAAGCCGACTGCACATTTCCTATCTTCACAATAAAAGCCCTGCTTCATGCTGCCTGCGCTAACAAAATAAGAGTCTCGGAAAGCTGGCGTGCACAAGTGATGTGCACGCCAGCTTTCTGAGGGATCGCTTGTGCACGCCAGTTTTCCGAGACTCTGTATTTAGTTAGCGCAGGCAGCATGAAGCAGGGCTTTTATTGTGAAGATAGGAAATGTGCAGTCGGCCTTTAGAGTTTTGACGGAAGGTACGGCGCGAGAGTCTGTTGAAATAAAAAGTGTTCCTCGCCTTCCTCTCGGTCATATTTTCATAATAATGATCTTGCAGCAGCCAGCGTCATCTCACAAGACCCTCCGGTACCGTGAATGTCATTTAAGTGACGTCTTGGTGAAGATTGATGATCACTCATTTTTAGGTCTATTTTTTTTAAAAGCCTGGCTGGAGATCGACTGACACACCCCCCGCGGTCGACTGGTAGCTCGCGATCGACGTAATGGGCACCCCTGTACTATATGATATGCAGCTCATATTTATGTGACAGTTATTGAAGTATCTTGTCTGACATCATGCACAAAAGTGCACTTTTATTTGTTTTTAACTATTGTAGCGGCGTTCTGTACAAAAAGTGCACTTTAATTTAGTGTTGTTTTGATAAGTCATCTTGGTGACATCATGCACAAAAGTGCACTCATAGCTTGTTTTAAAACATCTCAAAAAATGACATGAATGTCTGTGCCACTGTTTAATAAATCCACTTTTGGTAAATTGACTTAGTTGAGATTTCTCTCTCTGCATGAAAGTGTAAATGAGCATATATTAATGCAGTATGAAGAAGAATGTTTTAATGTAGACACATAGAATCATCATACTGCTGTGATTATATGCAAGTGTTCATTCAAGGCTAAGGCAAAATATGGAGATATATATCGTGTATCGCGACATGGCCTAAAATTATCGAGATATTAATAAAAGACCATATCACCTAGTCTAGGTTATTGCAATTGTGTCCGAACATAAAAAGATGAGCTACCTCTCGTCACCTGCAAAATATACCGTGTCCAAATCGTTTATCAGCATCTGATATTCCACAAACTGACCTACCGCTGCGTCGTATTTTTTTTCACGACCGTGTCAATTCAGTTGGAGGCTTTGCAAAAAGCTTCACAAATGTTGCGACAGTGTCTTCTATATCCGGGAGCAATGTGGTCGACGTGCGCTGAAGTGTTGACAACCGTAAACACCAAGTGTGAAGCCCTTGGAAAGATGTAAACGGAACCAGGCAGTGACGTGCATGACAGTGCAGGATGTCTGTGTGGAGTTTCAACACGTTTACTTCAAGGCATCGCCGCTAATGAGGAAAGATGTGAAAGGTCGCGGCCACTTTTAGCACCTCTTACTGATTTACGCACACACCGATCTATATAAACATTGTGCATGGAGGTCTTTAAAGTTTGTTGAACGGCTGGACTCGGCGTTTATTGCTGGCTTGGTGCTATGAAAGCATTTGTATTTTTTTGTATCAATGCCACTAAGTGTTTCTTAGTGATTAGGCTGACCATACGTCCTCTTTTCCCCGGGCATGTCCTCTTTTGCTGGGGTGTCCGCGCGGGTTTTTTTAAATGTGTCAAATGTCCGGCATTTTGAATTAGGGTTGTGTGTATTTTCAATGTAGGTCCAGGGTTAAGTTACCGTATATATATATATATATATATATATATATACACATATACATTTTCTACCGCTTATTCCCTTTTTTGGGGTCGCGGGGGGCGCTGGCGCCTATCTCAGCTACAATCGGGCGGAAGGCGGTGTACACCCTGGACAAGTCGCCACCTCATCGCAGGGCCAACACAGATAGACGGACAACATTCACACACTAGGGCCAATTTAGTGTTGCCAATCAACCTATCCCCAGGTGCATGTCTTTGGAAGTGGGAGGACGCAGGAGGGAACCCACGCAGTTAAGTCTCATCTTAAAACTCATCTGTATACTCTAGCCTTTAAATAGACCTCCTTTTTAGACCAGTTGATCTGCCGCTTCTTTTCTTTCTCCTATGTCCCCCCCTCCCTTGTGGAGGGGGTCCGGTCCGATGACCATGGATGAAGTACTGGCTGTCCAGAGTCGAGACCCAGGATGGACCGCTCGTCGGGACCCAGGATGGACCGCTCGCCTGTATCGGTTGGGGACATCTCTACGCTGCTGATCCGCTTGAGATGGTTTCCTGTGGACGGGACTCTCACTGCTGTCTTGGAGCCACTATGGATTGAACTTTCACAGTATCATGTTAGACCCGCTCGACATCCATTGCTTTCGGTCCCCTAGAGGGGGGGGTTGCCCACATCTGAGGTCCTCTCCAAGGTTTCTCATAGTCAGCATTGTCGCTGGCGTCCCACTGAATGTGAATTCTCCCTGCCCACTGGGTGTGAGTTTTCCTTGCCCTTTTGTGGGTTCTTCCGAGGATGTTGTAGTCGTAATGATTTGTGCAGTCCTTTGAGACATTTGTGATTTGGGGCTATATAAATAAACATTGATTGATTGATTGATTGAACATGCAAACTCCACACAGAAAGATCCCGAGCCCGGGATTGAACCCAGTACTACTCAGGACCTTCGTATTCTGAGGCAGACGCACTAACCCCTGTACCACCGTGCTACCCCAGGTGTACACATTGAAACCTTAAATATTTCTACTCAGGCGCTTGTGTATTTTCACAAATGTAAACAAAAGACATCGGCATAAAGTATTCTTTGGTGTAGGAGTTGAGGGAACTCTGGGTTGTTTCGTCTGTTATCTTTTCTGCCTCAATTTCTCTAGGTGGGTTAGGGCTTCTGGCTTCTTCTTTGGAGCGTGGCGGTACGGCCTTCTGGACCAGTTAGTGCTGGTGGATTCTGTAACGTTCTCCGGCTCGGTTTTCTTTTTTTCGACGATCGCTTTGGGCTTCGGGGCTGGGTCTTATGCAATTTTTTTTTGGTCTTGATGAGGGTGACACGCAAATGGCGTTTGTGAACAATTTCATTGGTCTGACATCCGTCCATCCATCCATTTTCTTCCGCTTATCAGGAGGTCGGGTCGCGGGGGCAGCAGCCTAAGCAGAGAAACTCAGACTTCTCTCTCCCCAGCCACTTCGTCCAGCTTCTCCCAGGCGATCCTGAGTCGTTCCTTGGCCAGCCGTAGTCTTTTCCAACGTGTCCTGGGTCTTCCCCTTGGCTTCCTACCGGTTGGACGTGCCCTAAACACCTCCCTAGGGAGGCGTTCGGGTGCCATCCTGACCAGATGCCCGAACCACCTCATCTGGCTCCTCTCGATGTGAAGGAGCAGCGGCTTTACTTTGAGTTCCTCCTGCATGACAGAGCTTCTCACCCTATCTCTAAGGAAAAACCCCGCCACCTGGCGGAGGAAACTCATTTCGGCCGCTTGTACCCGTGATCTTGTCCTTTCGGTCATAACCCAAAGCTCATGACCATAGGTAGGAATGGGAACGTAGCTCGACAGGTAAATTGAGAACTTTGCCTTCCGGCTCAGCTCCTTCTTCACCACAACGGATCGATACAGCGTCCACATTACTAAAGACGCCGCACCGATCCGCCTGTCGATCTCACGATCCACCAGGTACTTGAACTCCTCCACCTGGGGCAAGATCTCCTTACCCAACTTGGCCTGGTCTGATGTGATGAGGCAAAATTTATTTTCGGCATTCAAAGCTTGTGAATCCGGAAAAATCCATAAATCACCTGCTGAGTTCAAAGCTTCGGAAAAATGTAGTGGTTTATAGCAGTGTTCCCCAACCTTTTTTTATCCGCGGACCGGTCAACGGTTAATCACTTGTCCTGCGGCCCGGGGGGGAACTTTTTTTTTTTAATTTATTTTTATTTTTTTTTCTTTGTCAGGAAAAAGGGAAGTTTTTGTCATGAAAAAGGGATGTTTTTGTGGTTAGTGAACTAATTGTAAGTGTATATTGTGTTTTTTATGTTGATCTAATAAAAATCAAAAAATAAATAAATATTTTTTTATTTTTTTTTTTTTATAAAAATGAATAAAAAATTATTCTGCGGCCCGGTACCGGCCCGATTGGTACCACTGCCCTAGAGGGTGTGTGTGTGTGTGGGGGGGACCTTTTTTTATTTATTTTTTTATTTTGTCTTTGTCAGGAAAAAGGGACGTTTTTGTCATGAAAAAGGGATGTTTTTGTGGTTGGTGCACTAATTGTAAGTGTATATTGTGTTTTTTATGTTGATTTATATATATTTATATATATATATATATATATATTTTTTTTTTAATATAAAAATGAATTAAAAATTATTCTGCGGCCCGGTACCAATCTGACCACGGCCTAGTACCGGGCTGCGGCCCGGTGGTTGGGGACCACTGCCCTAGAGGGTGTGTGTGTGTGTGTGTGTGGGGGGGACCTTTTTTTTATTCATTCATTTTTTTTTTCTTTGTCAGGAAAAAGGGACGTTTTTGTGGTTTGTGCACTAATTGTAAGTGTATATTGTGTTTTTTATGTAGATTTAATAAAAAAAAAAATATATATATATATATATATATATTTTTTTTTAAATAAAAATGAATTAAAAATTATTCTGCGGCCCGGTACCAATCGGGCCACGGCCCGGTACCGGGCTGCGTCCCGGTGGTTGGGGACCACTGCCCTAGAGGGTGTGTGTGTGTGTGGGGGGGACCTTTTTTTAATTCTTTTTTTTTTTTTTTTTGTCAGGAAAAAGGGACGTTTTTGTGGTTGGTGCACTAATTGTAAGTGTATATTGTGTTTTTTATGTTGATTTGATACAAAAATAATATAATATATATATATATATATATATATATATATATATATATATATATATATATATATATAATTTTTTTTTTTTTTTTTTTTAAATAAAAAATGAATACAAAATTATTCTGCGGCCCGGTACCAATCGGGCCACGGCCCGGTACCGGGCTGCGGCCCGGTGGTTGGGGACCACTGCCCTAGAGGGTGTGTGTGTGTGTGGGGGGGACCTTTTTTTTATTGTTTTTTTTTTTTTTTTTTTGTCAGGAAAAAGGGACGTTTTTGTCATGAAAAAGGGATGTTTTTGTGGTTGGTGCACTAATTGTAAGTGTATATTGTGTTTTTTATGTTGATTTAATAAAAAATAAAAAAAAAATATATATATATATATATATATATATATATATATATTTATTTATTTTTTCTAAATTTTATTTTATTTATATTTTAATTTTTTTTATTTTTTATTTTTATTTTAATAAAAATGAGTACAAAATTATTCTGCGGCCCGATACCAATCGGGCCACGGCCCGGTACCGGGCTGCACCCCGGTGGTTGAAGACCACTGCCCTAGAGGGTGTGTGTGTGTGTGTGGGGGGACCTTTTTTTTATTTTTTTATTTTTTTTCTTTGTCAGGACATTTTTGTCATGAAAAAGGGATGTTTTTGTGGTTGGTGCACTAATTGTAAGTGTATATTGTTTTTTATGTTGATTTAATAAAAAAAAATATATATATATATATGTATATATATAGATAGATAGATAGTACTTTATTGATTCCTTCAGGAGAGTTCCTTCAGGAAAATAAAAATTCCAGCAGCAGTGTACTTATTTATTTATTTTTCTTTGTCATGAAAAAGGGATGTTTTTGTGGTTAGTGCACTAATTGTAAGTGTATTTTGTGCTTTTTATGTTAATTTAATAGAAATTTTAAAAAATATATATATATTTATATATATTTTTTTAAAATAAAAATGAATTAAAAATTCTTCTTGGGCACCACTGGTTTATAGTCCGGAAATTACGGTATGTACTTCAGTGAAAATATGGTATTCCAGACAACATGAACATTTTTTTTGTTGTAAATATTTATTTTGCACATGTTATAAAATAAGGAAAGAAAGCAAAACAACAATAATTAGTAAAAAAAAAATAAAAATAAAAAATAAATTACAACACAGTAATTTTTCGACCTTGTTTACAGTTTCCCATTCAATCCAACCCGTTTCCTGCCTGGAAATAATTTCTAACACACTTGTTCGCTGACTTTTTCCTTCTTAAACACAACAACAACAAATTAACGAATACAAGTCAATACAGTTCACATTTCGGGAGTAAGGAAGGATGGGAAACAAATTGGTAGTTTGAATTTTAGCTCCTGTTGGACTGGATTGTTGCCAGTTGAGCTCATAATTTGGGAGTGCAATCGTTTGCAAAGCCTTCCTATGAATGTTGCCAATACTTGCTCACTTTCCTGCTCATTGCATCATGTTCAGAAATGTAAACCAATTGGCACAAATGAAATCGGGAGAAATGCATTACTGTAACCCGTCTTCGGGGCCTCACTTTTTGAAATGATTACTGGGTTTTGACCTTAAGCATTTTGGGGTTCTTTTTAATGGCTTTGATTGATTGATGATTTAAACTTTTATTAGTAGATTGCACAGTACAGTACATATTCCGTACAATTGACCACTAAATGGTAACACCCCAATAAGTTTTTCAACTTGTTTAAATCGTGGCCCACGTTAATCAATTCATGGTACAAATATATACTATCAACATAATACAGTCATCACACAAGTTAATCATCATAGTATATACATTGAATTATTGACATTATTTACAATCCGGGGGGTGGGATGAGGAGCTTTGGTTGATATCAGTACTTCAGTCATCAACAATTGCATCAACAGAGAAATGTGGACATTGAAACAGTGTAGGTCTTATTTAGTAGGATATGTACAGCCAGCAGAGACCATAGTGACTTCAGATAGCATAAGAACAAGTAAATACATTAGAAATACATTCGATTATTTACATTAGGTTACTTACAATCCGGTGAGATGGGATGTGAATGGAGGAGGGTATAAGTAGAGGGTTGAAGTTGCCTGGAGGTGTTGTGGTGCATGTACAGTTGATGGCAGTATTGTCCTGTTTAAGAGTGTCACAACATTGCTGTTTACGGCAGACAAACTGCTTTACGGTAGACCATGGGTGTCAAACCGACATGTAATTTATTTTGGCCCTTGAGACAATATTACATTAGCATTAGAGCTGGCCCGCCGGTATTATGCTGCGGCGGTGCATTCACCGCTAATTCTAATACTTGCCAACCTTCACGATTTTCCCTGGAGACCCCCCTCCGCCCCCCCCGAAAATCTACCGGGGCAACCATTCTCTTGAATTTTTCCCGATTTCCACTCGGACAACAATATCGGCGGCGTGCCTTAAAGGTTCTGCTTTTAGCGTCCTCTACAACCTGTCGTCGTGTCCGCTTTTTTCCGCCACACACCCGAATAAGTTTTTCAACTTGTTTAAGTCGGGGTCCCACGTTAATCAATTCATGGTAAGTTGATGGAGTTCAGCGTATCGAGGCTAAAAATGTATCAAGTAAACTGGAAATAATTTCAGCAGTCCCCTATTTCCATTTTGGTCCTGCTAGAACAGGGGTCAATGTCAATCAATCAATCAATGCTTATTTATATAGCCCTAAATCACAAGTGTCTCAAAGGGCTGCGCAAGCCATATCGACATCCTCGGTTCAGAGCCCACATAAGGGCAAGGAAAAACTCACAACCCAGTGGGATGTCAATAAGAATGACTAGCAGAAACCTTGGAGAGGACCGCATATGTTGTCTGTTCGACATACTCCTACTTGAAGCCAAACCTGCGTTTTTTCTTGGGAATTAATTCTTCCTTCATTGGTTACCAGATTCTCACCTTCTTTCTCTCGTATTACCCACTCGCACCACGGCAGACGTTACCCATGCCGCTACCTTTCTGCTCCGCCAGGGCGTATACGTATGTGACGTATGTGAGAAAGTGCGCTTGCTGTCTGTGAGGAGAGACAAGAAAGTGAAGTGAAGTGAATTATATTTATATAGCGCTTTTTCTCTAGTGACTCAAAGCGCTTTACATAGTGAAACCCAACATCTAAGTTACATTCAAACCAGTGTGGGTGGCACTGGGAGCAGGTGGGTAAAGTGTCTTGCCCAAGGACACAACGGCAGTGACTAGGATGGCAGAAGCGGGAATCGAACCTGCAACCCTCAAGTTGCTGGCACGGCCACTCTACCAACCGAGCCAAACCGCCCCAAAGAGTGAGAAGAGCCTGCAGCTATAAGCAACTGTGTGAGAACATATACTTGAATATCACGATATAGCTTACTTGCCAACCTTGAGACCTCCGATTTTGGGAGGTGGGGGGCGTGGTCGGGGGTAGGGCGGAGGCGTGGTTGGGGGCGTGGTTTGGGCGAGGTGCGTTGTTAAGAGGGGAGGAGTATAATTCACTAACTCCATTTATTTCATATATATTTCATATATATATATATATATATATATATATATGTATGTGTGGGAAAAATCATAAGACTACTTCATCTCTACAGAACTGTTTCATGAGGGGTTCCCTCAATCATCAGGAGATGAAAACAGTTCTGTAGAGATGAAGTAGTCTTGTGATTTTTCCCACACCTACATATTGCGCTCTACCACGGTATCGAGCACCATTCTCTGGATAATCCAATCAAGACATATATATAAATATATATGTATATATATATATATGTGTATGACATACTTGACTTTCAGTGAATTCTAGCTATATATATTTATTTTATTATATATATAAATAAAATAAATATTTTAATTTCAGACGGCACCTATCAAATGCACAGTAATAAAATCACAGTTGTTCTACTAACTGTACTGTGCTTGTTGGTTACTAAAAAAAACAAACAACAACACTTACCTTTCACTATTTAAGTAACCTTTGTTCTGCCATTTGCATACTGGCGAGAGTCACTTGCCGTCAGGTGCCCAACACCATGCAAATCGTTGGCCAATCAAAAAGCAACCCCATAACGCTATAGCCAACATTCACCAGGAGATGGCAACAGACTACATAGAATCACTCTGTTACAGACGGCGTCGCCATGGCTGTAACTTCCTCGTTCTTCTGCTTCGTCTACTTGTGTGTGCAGTTTTTTATTAAAATCCGTAGATGTTGTAACGTGATTGGGCAGGCAAGCTATTTATATAACAGGAAAGCGGACCTGAAAACAGGCTGTCGTCACTCATGTCCGCATGGAGCTGGAGGGGACGTGGCCTTCAGCTGCGGCTGAAATTCGGAAGATTTTCGAGAGAACATTTTTCTTCCGGGAGGTTTTCGGGAGAGCCGCTGAATTTCGGGAGTCTCCCGGAAAATCCGGGACGGTTGGCAAGTATGCGATGTAGTCATTTTCTTTATCGCACAGACACAAACCCGCGATATATCGAGTATATCGATATATCGCCCAGCCCTAGGGGCAATATAATGCCATGAAGTGAGCGGGCAGTGGCCCACCTGTGTCACTTCCAGTGGTGCTATTGGGTCCTGTTCACAATTTGTTGCTTTTTTTTTGTGTGCTTTGATATTTTGAGGATTTTTACAGCAATAGGCACCAAAGCAATTAGAATGTTCTCTGTTCTGTAAGTAATTTTTGCGCTTGTGTCTTCTCTCCCGGCTCCATAGTGAGGAACACCGCCCAGGCCCAGAGACTGCAGGTCCGCAGAGGCAGA
>NC_084616.1:73328080-73385580 GCF_033978795.1 Nerophis ophidion | reverse complement strand
ACAATGATTTGCAAATCCTTTTCAACCCATATTCAGTTGAATATGCTACAAAGACAACATATTAGATGTTCAAACTCATAAACTTTTATTTTTTTTTTGTGCAAATAATAATTAACTTAGAATTTCATGGCTGCAACACGTGCCAAAGTAGTTGGGAAAGGGCATGTTCACCACTGTGTTACATCACCTTTCCTTTTAACAACACTCAATAAACGTTTGGGAACTGAGGAAACTAATTGTTGAAGCTTTGAAAGTGGAATTCTTTCCCATTCTTGTTTTATGTAGAGCTTCAGTCGTTCAACAGTCCGGGGTCTCCGCTGTCGTATTTTACGCTCCATAATGCGCCACACATTTTCAATGGGAGACAGGTCTGGACTGCAGGCGGGCCAGGAAAGTAGCCGCACTCTTTTTTTTTTTTTTACCAAGCCACACTGTTGTAACACGTGCTGAATGTGGTTTGGCATTGTCTTGCTGAAATAAGCAGGGGCGTCCATGAAAAAGACGGCGCTTGGATGGCAGCATATGTTGTTCCAAAACCTGTATGTACCTTTCAGCATTAATGGTGCGTTCACAGATGTGTAAGTTACCCATGCCTTGGGCACTAATGCACCCCCATACCATCACAGATGCTGGCTTTTGAACTTTGCGTCGATAAGAGTCTGTATGGTTCGCTTCCCCTTTGGTCCGGATGACACAATGTCGAATATTTCCAAAATGTGGACACGTCAGACCACAGAACACTTTTCCACTTTGCATCAGTCCATCTTAGATGATCTCGGGCCGAGAGAAGCCGGCGGTGTTTCTGGATGTTGTTGATAAATGGATTTTGCTTTGCATGGTAGAGCTTTAACTTGCACTTACAGATGTAGCAACGAACTCTATTAAGTGAAAGTAGTTTTCTGATGTGTTCCTGAGCCCATGTGGTGATATCCTTTAGAGATTGATGTCGGTTTTTGAGACAGTGCCGTTTGAGGGATCGAAGGTCACGGTCATTCAATGTTGGTTTCCGGCCATGCCGCTTACGTGGAGTGATTTCTCCAGATTCTCTGAACCTTTTGATGATATTATGGACCGTAGATGTTGAAATCCCTAAATTTCTTGCAATTGCACTTTGAGAAAAGTTGTTCTTAAACTGTTTGACTATTTGCTCACGCAGTTGTGGACAAAGGGGTGTACCTCGCCCCATCCTTTCTTGTAAAAGACTGAGCATTTTTTTGGGAAGCTGTTTTTATACCCAATCATGGCACCCACCTGTTCCCAATTAGCCTGCACACCTGTGGGATGTTCCACATAAGTGTTTGATGAGCATTCCTCAACTGTATCAGTATTTATTGCCACCTTTTCCAACTTCTTTGTCACGTTTTGCTGGCATCAAATTCTACAGTTAATGATTATTTGCAAAAAAAAAAAACATTTATCAGTTTGAACATCAAATATGTTGTCTTTGTAGCATATTCAACTGAATATGGGTTGAAAAGGATTTGTAAATCATTGGGACTGGGTTGATATCAACATACTTCAAGGTCTGTACATTGAAACATGTTTTTTTTTACAGTCTCTGGTTTTTAAATCTTGGTCCCACTGTACAGTATATTTGACGATCCAGGGCGGATCTAAATACAAATATTTCAAAAAAATGATACTCGTACCAAGAAATGTTTGATGTCCGTCCATCCATTCATTTTCTACCACTTATTCTCTTTTGGGGTCGCGGGGGGCGCTGGCGCCTATCTCAGCTACAATTGGGCGGAAGGCGGGGTACACCCTGGACAAGTCGCCACCTCATCGCGGGGCCAACACAGATAGACAGACAACATTCACACACTAGGGACCATTTAGTGCTGCCAATCAACCTATCCCCAGGTGCATGTCTTTGGAAGTGGGAGGGAACCCACGCAGTCACGGGGAGAACATGCAAACTCCACACAGAAAGATCCCGAGCCTGGATTTGAACCCAGGAGTACAGGAACTTCGTATTATGAGGCAGACGCACTAACCCCTCTGCCACCGTGAAGCCCTTTGATGTTTGATGTCTTGTCGCATAATTTGACGATTCGGATGTACTGTTTGGCCTTAGGATCGGACTAAAAGACTCACGTTGACCAGACAACCTTCCGTGACTGTGTCCTACGAAGACCTCAACAAGGCGGAGGGCATCAGCAACATGCTCTGCCACGCCATCACCACCCCGCATCAAATCTTTGCCAGCCTGGGCTCTGCGGAGTACATGGAATTTGTCCTTAAAAACCCTTTCAACTGGCCTCAGACTGTCACCATCCAAAGCGACGATCCTGAGCTCAGGTAAGCCTGCGTGTCATCCTCGATTTATTTACTTTCTTTTACCGCCGACGTAGTTTCTGCGAGCGTGTCCCAAATCCAGCATGTGTTCTCTGCGCGGAATGTGTTTAGAGTGTTAACCACGATAAGAGTGAAATAAGCTTTTTTTTTTTTTTCCCTGCCACGAGAGCGTTGTTCACACTTTCTCGATGTGTTTCCCGAGGTGATAAAGAAACACTGGAATTACAGGTTCCAAGTTGTTAACAATGTTGTGTTCACGTGCACTTTTCATAGTGGGAAAAGTGAAATGTACAAACCCCGTTTCCATATGAGTTGGGAAATTGTGTTAGAGTCGAGACCCAGGATGGACCGCTCGCCTGTATCGGTTGGGGACATCTCTACGCTGCTGATCCGCTTGAGATGGTTTCCTGTGGACGGGACTCTCGCTGCTGTCTTGGATCCGCTTGAACTGAACCTTCGCGGCTGTGTTGGAGCCACTATGGATTGAACTTTCACAGTATCATGTTAGACCCGCTCGACATCCATTGCTTTCGGTCCCCTAGAGAGGGGGGGTTGCCCACATCTGAGGTCCTCTCCAAGGTTTCTCATAGTCAGCATTGTCACTGGCGTCCCACTGGGTGTGAATTCTCCCTGCCCACTGGGTGTGAGTTTTCCTTGCCCTTTTGTGGGTTCTTCCGAGGATGTTGTAGTCGTAATGATTTGTGCAGTCCTTTGAGACATTTGTGATTTGGGGCTATATAAATAAACATTGATTGATTGATTGATGATGTAAAAATAAACGGAATACAATGATTTGCAAATCCTTTTCAACCCATATTCAGTTGAATATGCTACAAAGACAACATATTTCATGTTCAAACTCATAAACTTTATATATTTTTTTGCAAAACATCATTAACTTTAGAATTTGATGCCAGCAACATGTGAGAAAGAAGTTGGGAAAGGTGGCAATAAATATTGATAAAGTTGAGGAATGCTCATCAAACACTTATATGGAACATCCCACAGGTGTGCAGGCTAATTGGGAACAGGTGGGTGCCATGATTGGGTATAAAAGCAGCTTCCATGAAATGTTAAGTAATTCACAAACAAGGATGGGGCGAGGGTCACCCCAATTGTCGAACAGTTTTAGAACAACATTTCTCAATGAACCATCGCAAGGAATGTCGGGATTTTACTATCTACGGTCCGTAAAATCATCAAAAGGTTCAGAGAATCTGGAGAAATCCCTGCACGTAAGCGATGATATTACGGACCACTCCGACTTTCAGGTATTTTAATAATCTCACTAAAAGACTAGTAACACAATAGGCAGATAAGGGATTTTCTAGAATTATCCTACGAAATGTGTCTTAACAACATCTGAATCGCTTTAAAAACGGAACAAAGCCGCGGGCCAAGGTTGAACAAATTAACCTTTTAATAGGGACCCAAACAAGTTTTGCATTAAATATTGAACAAGCAAGGCTTATATAACTTTATTGACATGCAAAATCCAGTTTTAAATAATAATAATAATAACAAAAAAAATATCAATGGAATATCAAAAAATAATTTAAATACAAATGTTATGCCTTTTTTTTCTATTTGCAATCTTCTGGGGTAAATATCAATTTTTTTCCACAGGCTAATAATACATTTGAAAATAAAATAACAATAATGAATGAACCAAACATTCAAGCCTTGAAGTAGCAAGAGAAAATGCATGAATAAAACGTAAATTATTGGTCAGTTTGCTGGAAGTTTCCCGGAAGAGTTAGTGCTGCAAGGGGTTCTGGGTATTTGTTCTTTTGTGTTACGGTGCGGATGTTCACCGGAAATGTGTTTGTCATTCTTGTTTGGTGTGGGTTCACAGTGTGGCGCATATTTGTAACAGTGCTAAAGTTGTTTGTACGGCCACCCTCAGTGTGACCTGTATGGCTGTTGACCAAGTCCATCCATCATCCATCCATCATCTTCCGCTTATCCGAGGTCGGGTCGCGGGGGCAACAGCTTAAGCAGGGAAACCCAGACTTCCCTCTCCCCAGCCACTTCGTCTAGCTCTTCCCGGGGGATCCCGAGGCGTTCCCAGGCCAGCCGGGAGACATAGTCTCCCCAACGTGTCCTGGGTCTTCCCCGTGGCCTCCTACCGGTTGGACGTGCCCTAAACACCTCCCTAGGGAGGCGTTCGGGTGGCATCCTGACCAGATGCCTGAACCACCTCATCTGGCTCCTCTCCATGTGGAGGAGCAGCGGCTTTACTTTGAGTTCCTCCCGGATGGCAGAGCTTCTCACCCTATCTCTAAGGGAGAGCCCCGCCACACGGCGGAGGAAACTCATTTCGGCCGCTTGTACCCGTGATCTTATCCTTTCGGTCATGACCAAAAGCTCATGACCATAGGTGAGGATGGGAACGTAGATCGACCGGTAAATTGAGAGCTTTGCCTTCCGGCTCAGCTCCTTCTTCACCACAACGGATCGATACAACGTCCGCATTACTGAAGACGCCGCACCGATCCGCCTGTCGATCTCACGATCCACTCTTCCCTCACTCGTGAACAAGACTCCTAGGTACTTGAACTCCTCCACTTGTTGACCAAGTATGACTTGCATTCACTTGTGTGTGTGTGTGTAAAAGCCACAAATACTATGTGACACGCTGTTAGTATGGAGGAAAAGCGGACGTGATGACAGGTTGTAGAGAACGCTAAAGGCAGTGCCTTAAATGCACGCCCCCAATATAGTTGTCCAGGTGGAAATCAGTAGAAATTTGGGAGAATGGTTGCCCCGGGAGTTTTTCGGGTGGGGCACTGAACTTTGGGAGTCTACCGGGAAAATTAGGAGGGTTGGCAAATATGAATATTAGCGGTGAATGCGGTGTTACAGAGGCACCAACGCTGTATAACACCGGCGGGCCAGTTCTAATGCTAAATTGATATTGCCTCAAGGGCCAAATTAAATTACACGGTGGGCCAAATTTGGCCCGCGGGCCAGAGTTTGACACCCATGTTCTAGTCCTTCACTCTAAATTTCCTCATCCACAAATCTTTCATCCTCGCTCAAATTAATGGGGAAATTGTCGCTTTCTTGGTCCGAATCGCTCTCACTGCTGGTGGCCATGATTATAAACAATGTGAGGATGTGAGGAGCTCTACAACCAGTGACGTCACGCACACATTGTCTGCTACTTCCGGTACAGGCAAGGCTTTTTTTATTAGCGACCAAAAGTTGCGAACTTTATCGTCGATGTTCTCTACTCAATCAATCAATCAATGTTTACTTATATAGCCCTAAATCACTAGTGTCTCAAAGGGCTGCACAAACCACCACGACATCCTCGGTAGGCCCACATAAGGGCAAGGAAAACTCACACCCAGTGGGATGTCGGTGACAATGATGACTATGAGAACCTTGGAGAGGAGGAAAGCAATGGATGTCGAGCAGGTCTAACATGACACAGTCGCGAGAGTCCAGTCCAAAGCGGATCCAACACAGCAGCGAGAGCAGCGAGAGTCCCGTTCACAGCGGAGCCAGCAGGAAACCATCCCAAGCGGAGGCGGATCAGCAGCGCAGAGATGTCCCCAGCCGATACACAGGCAAGCAGTACATGGCCACCGGATCGGACCGGACCCCCTCCACAAGGGAGAGTGGGACATAGAAGAAAAAGAAAAGAAACGGCAGATCAACTGGTCTAAAAAGGGAGTCCTTTCAGCAAAAATATGGCGAAATGATCAAGTATGACACATAGAATGGACCTGCTATCCCCGTTTAAATAGGAAAATCTCATTTCAGTAGGCCTTCAAGGTGGTATTATTAAATAGGTGTCGGTGTCTAGCAGGACCGATAATCAGCATTTCAAATACACGATAAGACAACGAAACAGGAAAACGAGCATGTTTGTGCGTAAAAGGGAGTCTATTCTCCTTTGTGTCATTTTCAAACGTGACTAACGGGCTCCACAATTCTAATTAGTCGTAAAAGGTTGCATGTGCAGAGTACATTAAGTATTTTGCTAAATGTCACTCCATAATTAATGAACAGTCTGGCTGTAAGACGCCACCTTGCACTGTACATGACACCGATGCAGACATTCTGCAGAATTGCGGAGCACTTGTTTACGTTTGACGATTCACCAATTACCTGCACTTGTCGTTAATCCGCACACAGAGAAAAATCGTCCGTTAGTGATTCCGCTCACGCCCGACTCTTGGATTAACATACGTCACGTTGATCAACAAAGGTTGGATGGCGCCATGGATGATTCATTATGGTATTAGCCCTGCCAGGAAAGTTTAACAGGTCTAATTGAGAGTCATCCCTCTCTGCATCCGTCTGCTTTGGAACCGCTTTAGCTCCCTGAAGATTATTTGTTTATTAGTTAGAAGTGTCCACGTTCTTATACGAACCCCGTTTCCATATGAGTTGGGAAATTGTGTTCGATGTAAATATAAACGGAATACAATGATTTGCAAATCCTTTTCGAGCCATATTCATGCTACAAAGACAACATATTTGATGTCCAAACTTTAGAATTTGATGCCAGCAACTCGTGACAAAGAAGTTGGGAAAAGTGGCAATAAATACTGATAAAGTTGAGGAATGCTCATCAAACACTTATTTGGAACATCCCACAGGTGTGCAGGCTAATTGGGAACAGGTGGGTGCCATGATTGGGTGTAAAAACAGCTTCCCAAAAAAATGCTCAGTCTTTCACAAGAAAAGATGGGTTGAGGTACACCCCTTTGTCCACAACTGCGTGAGCAAATAGTCAAACAGTTTAAGAACAACGTTTCTCAAAGTGCAATTGCAAGAAATTTAGGGATTTCAACATCTACGGTCCATAATATCATCAAAAGGTTCAGAGAATCTGGAGAAATCACTCCACATAAGCGACATGGCCGGAAACCAACATTGAATGATCGTGACCTTCCATCCCTCGGACAGCACTGTATCAAAAACTGACATTAATCTCTAAAGGATATCACCACATGGGCTCAGGAACACTTCAGAAAACCACTGTCACTAAATACAGTTGGTCGCTACATCTGTAAGTGCAAGTTAAAGCTCTACTACGCAAAGCAAAAGCCATTTATCAACAACATCCAGAAACGCCACTCGCTTCTCTGGGCCCAAGATCATCTAAGACAGACCGATGCAAAGTGGAAAATTGTTCTGTGGTCTGACGAGTCCACATTTCCAATTGTTTTTGGAAATATTTGACATCGTGTCATCCGGACCAAAGGGGAAGCGAACCATCCAGACTGTTATGGACACAAAGTTCAAAAGCCAGCATCTGTGATGGTATGGGGGTGCATTAGTGCCCAAGGCATGGGTAACTTACACATCTGTGAAGGCACCATTAATGCTGAAAGGTACATAAAGGTATTGGAACAACATATGCTGCCATCTAAGCGCCGTCTTTTTCATGGACGCCCCTGCTTATTTCAGCAAGACAATGCCAAGCCACATTCAGCACGTGTTACAACGGCGTGGCTTCGTAAAAAAAGATTGCGGGTACTTTCCTGGCCCAACTGTCTCCCATCGAAAATGTGTGGCGCATTACGAAGCGTAAAATACGACAGCGGAGACCCCGGACTGTTGAACGACTAAAGCTCTACATAATCATCATTGTGAATTATATTTATATAGCGCTTTTTCTCAAGTGACACCCAATATCTAAGTTACATTTAAACCAGTGTGGGTGGCACTGGGAGCAGTTGGGTAAAGTGTCTTACCCAAGGACACAACAGCAGTAACTAGGATGGTACAAGCGGGAATCGAACCTGCAACTCTCAAGTTGCTGGCACGGCCACTCTACCAACCGAGCTATGCCGCCCCACATTGGGGACGGCGTGGCAAAGTTGATAGAGTGGCTGTGCCAGCAATCTGAGGGTTACCGGTTCAATCCCCACCTTCTACCATCCTTGTCACGTCCGTTGTGTCCTTGAGCAAGACACTTCACCCTGGTGAGCGCCTTGCATGGCAGCTCCCGCCGTCAGTGTGTGAATGTGTGTGTGAATGGGCGAATGTGGAAATACCGTCAAAGCGCTTTGGGCTCCTTAAAAAAGGGGTAGAAAAGCGCTATACAAGTACAACCCATTTAGCATAAAACAAGAATGGGAAAGAATTCCACTTTCAAAGCTTCAACAATTAGTTTCCTCAGTTCCCAAACGTTTATTGAGTGTTGTTGTGTGTGAATTATATTTATATAGCGCTTTTCTCAAGTGACTCAAAGCGCTTTACATAGTGACACCCAATATCTAAGTTACATTTAAACCAGTGTGGGTGGCACTGGGAGCAGGTGGGTAAAGTGTCTTGCCCAAGGACACAACGGCAGTAACTATGATGGCACAAGCGGGAATCGAACCTGCAACCCTCAAGTTGCTGGCACGGCCACTCTACCAACCGAGCTATGCCGCTATGTTAAAAGAAAAGGTGATGTAACACAGTGGTGAACATGCCCTTTCCCAACTACTTTGGCACGTGTAGCAGCCATGAAATTCTAAGTTAATTATTATTTGCTAGAAAAAATAAAGTTTATGAGTTTGGACATCAAATATCTTGTCTTTGTAGTGCATTGAACTGAATATGGGTTGAAATTGATTTGCAAATCATTTATATTTACATTTAACACAATTTCCTAACTCGTATGGAAATGGGGTTTGTAAATTGAGTTAAAGGGAACCTCGTGTTCGCCGAGTCCGTCTACTCTGTATGTTTTTGTATTTTCAACATTTTAGGTTGTGTTGACACAAACATACAAAAAGACTGTAACCCTCAACTTGTAATTCACTGACAGTTTTCAAAGAGTACTCGGAGCTTTGCAGTCTAACGATGGCTTTGATGTTTGCAGCGCTTTTCAGCCCAGAGGCTCCTCTTGAACGTGGAGGACAAGTTAGCCACCTTGGGTTTTTTTTTTTTTTTTTTTTTCTAGGCACTTCATCTTGGGGATCATAGGCCACCACTGCAGGCAAACCCAACCAAAAAAATGGTTTCACTTTTATTTTCATCCTGTCTGCATTTTTGTACTTTATCTGCTCGGCATTGGTCTGGGTTTTTTTTTTTTTTTTTGCTCTGTATTTTCCTGTTTTCACTTCCATAGGTCTGCCCTTTTCTTCTTACCTTGTCTTGAGCTGTTGACTTGTGGTTTTTAATTGGGACGCAATTAAAACTCAGAGGTCGCATGAAGGGCGACTGGACTTTCTTTACAGGGAAAGTAGACGGGTGCTGGGTTTCAGCGAAAAGTGTGTTTGCTTTGCTTATGTCAGTTTGGTTAAATGTGATTGGTGGGCACCATGTCCACACAATTTACAGTATTTGCAACGCTACACTTTTTTCACTTTTTGTTATGTTATAGCCTTATTACAAAATGGAATACATTCATTTTGTCCCCAAATTTCTACACACACTTTTCCTTGAGAAAGACACTTCACCCTTGCTCCTGATGGGTCGCGTTTAGGGCCAATCAATGTGGGAATGTCCATCCATCCATCCATCTTCTTCCGCTTATCCGAGGTCGGGTCGCGGGGGCAGCAGCCTAAGCAGAGAAGCCCAAGACTTCCCTCTCCCCAGCCACTTCGTCTAGCTCTTCCCGGGGGATCCCGAGGCGTTCCCAGGCCAGCCGGGAGACATAGTCTTCCCAACGTGTCCTGGGTCTTTACCGTGGCCTCCTATTGGACGGACGTGCCCGAGACACCTCCCTAGGGATGCGTTTGGGTGGCATCCTGACCAGATGCCCAATCCACCTCATCTGGCTCCTCTCCATGTGGAGGAACAGCGGCTTTGCTTTGAGCTCCTCCCGGATATCAGTGTTCAAACAAAAAGGAAAAAAAATACGAAAAATTAGTGGTATTTTATTTGAACAAAGCAAATCTTATTGTCTAAAAATGCATTTTTCCATCGATAACAAGACATCATCGCACCAAGTGCGAGCTCTTTCAGTCAATTAAAAATTAAAGCCCCCAAAAAGTCTGCGGGCTATAGAGCAGTAGAATCATTTAAGTCTCACCTTAAAACTCATTTTTATAATTTAGCCTTTAAATAGACCTCCTTTTTAGACCAGTTGATCTGCCGCTTCTTTTCTTTTTCTCCTCTGTCTCCCCCTCCCTTGTGGAGGGGGTCCGGTCCGATGACCATGGATGAAGTACTGGCTGTCCAGAGTCGGGACCCAGGATGGACCGCTCGCCTGTGTATCGGTTGGGGACATCTCTACGATGCTGATCCGACTCCGCTTGGGATGGTTTCCTGTGGACGGGACTCTCGCCGCTGTCTTGGATCCGCTTTGAACTGAACTCTCGCGGCTGTGTTGGAGCCACTACGGATTGAACTTTCACAGTATCATGTTAGACCCGCTCGACGTCCATTGCTTTCGGTCCCCTAGAGAGGGGCAAGGGGGGTTGCCCACATTTGAAGTCCTCTCCAAGGTTCTCATAGTCATCATTGTCACTGGCGTCCCACTGGGTGTGAGTTTTCCTTGCACTTATGTGGGTTCTTCCGAGGATGTCGTAGTCGTAGTGGTTTCTACAGTCCTTTGTGACATTTGTGATTTAGGGCTATATAAATAAACATTGATTGATTGAATTACTGCGCATATATACAGCCCACATTTGAAATGTCAAATTTTAGGTGTTTAAATAATAACTGTCACTTTACTGTACTGTGCCAACTGTACTACTATATGAGTACGTATGTTCTATTCTCTCATTGAAAATAAATTAGCAAAGTCCATTTGGCTGTCATCTGTTTTTATTATGAGAGACAATTGTTTCAAAAACATGATTTATTTTTTTCATGCTTGAAGTAAGAAATTATCACTTTAAAAAGTAGTTTTATACATGTGAGTGTTAATGAGACAGCTTTGCAACGGTTGATATTCTAGTTTCAAGCCTGTTTTACTCAATATAGGTCATCAAATCTCAGCAACATTTTGTAATATCTTACTGATGTCATTTAGGACCAAAACCCTTAAAACAAGTAAAAGACTCTAACATAAAATCTGCTTTGTTGTGATCCGCTGCCCGGATCATATTTTTGAATTAGATTTTTGAGTCTTTTTGTGTTTTCTGTTTGTTTTGGACTCATTCGGTTCCGACTTGTGCTCCTCTGTTTGTTACCATACTAATACGTATTTTTCGGACTATAAGTCACAGTCTTCTCCACAGTCCAGCGGGGGGTGAGACCCGGCCAAACCTAAAAAAATAAAAAATACAAATTATATATATATATATATATGTATATATTTTTTTTATAGTTTGGCCAAGTCTCACCCCCGGCCAAACTACAAAAAAAAAAGTGACTTATAGTCCGAAAAATACGCTGTTTGTTACCATAGTAATACGTATTTTTTGGACTATAAGTCGCAGTCTTCTCCACAGTCCAGTGGGGAGTGAGACCCGGCCAAACAAAAAACAAATATATATATATATATATATATATATATATATAAAACGTTTTTTTTTTTTAATTGTTTTTTTTTTTATAGTTTGGCCAAGTCTCACCCCCGGCCAAACTACAAAAAAAAATTGATTTATGGTCCGAAAAATACGCTGTTTGTTACCATAGTAATACGTATTTTTTGGACTATAAGTCACAGTCTTCTCCACAGTCAAGCGGGGGGGTGAGACCCGGCCAAACCTAAAAAAATAAAAAATACAAAATATATATATATATATATATATATATATATATGTATATATTTTTTTTATAGTTTGGCCAAGTCTCACCCCCGGCCAAACTACAAAAAAAAAAGTGACTTATAGTCCGAAAAATACGCTGTTTGTTACCATAGTAATACGTATTTTTTGGACTATAAGTCGCAGTCTTCTCCACAGTCCAGTGGGGAGTGAGACCCGGCCAAACAAAAAACAAATATATATATATATATATATATATATATATATATAAAACGTTTTTTTTTTAAATTGTTTTTTTTTTTATAGTTTGGCCAAGTCTCACCCCCGGCCAAACTACAAAAAAAAATTGATTTATGGTCCGAAAAATACGCTGTTTGTTACCATAGTAATACGTATTTTTTGGACTATAAGTCGCAGTATTGTCCACAGTCCAGCGGGGGGTGAGACCCGGCCAAACCAAAAATAAAAAAAATATATTTTCAATTTTATTTTTTTATTTTTTTATAGTTTGGCCAAGTCTCACCCCCGGCCAAACTACAAAAAAAAAGCGACTTATGGTCTGAAAAGTACGCTGTTTGTTACCATAGTAATACGTTTATTTTTTTGGACTATAAGTCGCAGTCTTCTCCACAGTCCAGCAGGGGGTGAGACCCGGCCAAACCCAAAAAAAAAAATAATAATTAATTTTATTTTTTTTTAATTTTATTTTTTTTTTATAGTTTGGCCAAGTCTCACCCCCGACTAAACTACAAAAAAAAAAGCGACTTATAGTCTGAAAAATACGCTGTTTGTTACCATAGTAATACGTATTTTTCGGACTATAAGTCGCAGTCTTCTCCACAGTCCAGCGGGGGGTGAGACCCGGCCAAACCAAAAAAAAATATATATATATTTTTATTTGTATTTTTTTTAATAGTTTGGCCAAGTCTCACCCCCGGCCAAACTACAAAAAAAAAGCAACCTATAGTCCGAAAAATACGCTGTTTGTTACCATAGTAACGCATTATTTTCACCTGCCGCCGGTTCCAGACGCACACCTATTTTTGTTAATCACTGTCTTGATTTAAGCCTGCCACCTTGGTTCATTCTGTCTGGTTGCGTAATTTGTGTTCTCACAACAAGTAACGACTTCGGTTCCCGATTCTGTATTCCTAGCTTCCGCGCTGGGTCCTTTGTTTATGCTAGCTCCCATGCTTAGCGCCTTTTGTTTTACCTTTTGTGTCTAGAGCAAGTTTTTCTTTGTTAGGGTCTGATATAATTTTAAATAAATCTTTTGTTCTTACCTTCACGCTGTGTCCGGGCCCGACTGGATCCCTGAAAGAACGACTCCGCATCACAATGCGACCCAATTGTTACTTGCTTAGTGAGAAGAACGATCTTATCAGACAGAAAATAAGCAAATATCACCCTTATTTGAGATACTAAAACGGCCTTCTTTCATCTCCGTAATATCGCTAAAATTCGCTCCATTTTGTCCACTAAAGACGCCGAGATCATTATCCATGCGTTTGTTACGTCTCGTCTCGATTACTGTAACGTATTATTTTCGGGTCTCCCCATGTCTAGCATTAAAAGATTACAGTTGGTACAAAATGCGGCTGCTAGACTTTTGACAAGAACAAGAAAGTTTGATCACATTACGCCTGTACTGGCTCACCTGCACTGGCTTCCTGTGCACTTAAGATGTGACTTTAAGGTTTTACTACTTACGTATAAAATACTACACGGTCTAGCTCCATCCTACCTTGCCGATTGTATTGTACCGTATGTCCCGGCAAGAAATCTGCGTTCAAAAGACTCCGGCTTATTAGTGATTCCTAAAGCCCAAAAAAAGTCTGCGGGCTATAGAGCGTTTTCCGTTCGGGCTCCAGTACTCTGGAATGCAGTTCGAGATGCTACCACAGTAGAAGCATTTAAGTCTCACTTTAAAACTCATCTGTATACTCTAGCCTTTAAATAGACCTCCTTTCTAGACCAGTTGATCTGCCGCTTCTTTTTTTTTTCTCCTATGTCCCCCCCTCCCTTGTGGAGTGGGTCCGGTCCGATGACCATGGATGAAGTACTGGCTGTCCAGAGTCGAGACCCAGGATGGACCGCTCGCCTGTGTATCGGTTGGGGACATCTCTACGCTGCTGATCCGCCTCCGCTTGAGATGGTTTCCTGTGGACGGGACTTTCGCCGCTGTCTTGGATCCGCTTTGAACTGAACTCTCGCGGCTGTGTTGGAGCCACTATGGATTGAACTTTCACAGTATCATGTTAGACCCGCTCGACATCCATTGCTTTTGGTCCCCTAGAGGGGGCGGGGTTGCCCACTTCTGAGGTCCTCTCCAAGGTTTTGTCATAGTCAGCATTGTCACTGGCGTCCCACTGGATGTGAATTCTCCCAGTCCCTTTTGTGGGTTCTTCCGAGGATGTTGTAGTCGTAATGGTTTTGTACAGTCCTTTGAGACATTTGTGATTTAGGGCTATATAAATAAACATTGATTGATTGATTGATTGATAAGGGTGATAATCTTACTTAGATTTCAGTTTTGCGGTGCAGTCACGGGGAGAACATGCAAACTCTGTACAGAAAGATCCCGAGCGCAGGATCGAACCCAGCACCTTCGTGTTGTAAGGGCAGACGCACTAACCCCTGACCACTACATGATGACAAAAAAAATTGTTTCTTTGAATCTCACTCGTGTGCCATTGTCTTCCCATACAGCGTCATCACCAACACAGAGGAGTGGCAGTACTTTAAAGAACTCACAAGAACGCCCACCTCGCTGGAGAAGGACATGTTCAACATGGAGATTGGTGCTCCGGGTCCAAAGGTTTATCTGAGGCCTAAGGAGAGCGTTCACATTCCGCTGAAATACCAAAGCTTCTTGTGTGACCACAACACGGCTCCTCAGGTTAGAACAGGGGTAGGGAACCTATGGCTCTAGAGCCAGATGTGGCTCTTTTGCTGACTGCATCTGGCTCTCGGATAAATCTGAGCTGACATTGCTTAACAGGATAAGTAATGAATAATTCCACTTTTAATCACAGTGTTAAAAACAACGTTCAAAATATAAAACATTCTCATGCATTTTTATGTTCAAGAAGTTGCGTTAATGGTAAGAAGTTATTTATTTATTATTGGTTAGTGTGGGGCTTGCCCTCCTGGGGGTTCTTCAGACTACCAAGAGCCGGTTTTAGGGTTACAATATTGTTTTATTTTATTTTTCTCTCAGTTGCTTTACAGCAATTGTCTTTTTCTCTTTCGTCCTCACTCGCGCTCTGGCTCCAGCCCCAACCCTGTCTCTCCTCCTGGCTGGTGCTTATAACAGAGCGACAGGTGATTAGATAAAAAGGCCCAGCTGGGCCGTCTACCCACTTGTCGCTGATTTCGAGGCCGGTCCTGGCAACATCCCGCTTTGCTAAAGGCCCGCAGGCCACGCCCCCTCCACCGTTAGCTTCAGAATAACAATGTTATTACAAAGAACAAGAGACTTATTATACTCTGGAAATGTTGGTCGTACTTAAAAATACACGCGTTTAGTTGTGTTCAGTGTTAAAAAAAATATATTATATGGCTCTTAGGGAAATACATTTTAAAATATTTGGCTTCTTGGCTCTCTCAGCCAAAAAGGTTCCCGACCCCTGGGTTAGAACATACTTGCCAACCTTGAGACCTCCGATTTCGGGGGGTGGGGGGCGTGGTCAGGGGTGGAGCCGGGGGCGTGGTTGGGGGTGTGGTTAGGAGGGGAGGAGTATATTTACAGCTGTTGTGTGCGCAGTTGTGCACTAGGAGTGGGCAATATCGCAAATTTGGGTATCGATACCGATCCGATACCGGCCAGTATCGGTGATACCGATACCGAAAGTGTCGTCATCGATACTTTTGAAACACAAATTTGTACTTTTGCCTTTATTAATTGATTATGATAATAATACAACACAGGACAACGATTTAAGTCAAAAAATAAAATATTTATAACAAAAGTAATATCAATAGCAATAAAGTAATGCAAATAAGGTGCAAACAACTACTGAACCTGGCTTGTCGCCTCAAAACACACAAACACTTAAGGTAAATAACAAAACTCTAGTTTGTGAACAAAGTTGTAAACATGAACACAAAACAAAAGAACCGGGAAATTCAAAATAAAAAGTAATAATATCAAATACAATAAAGTAAATAGTGCAAATAATGTGAAAACAAATGCTGAACTTGGCTCGTCGCCTCACAACACACAAGAACTTGGGCGGCATAGCTCGGTTGGTAGAGCAGCCGTGCCAGCAACTTGAGGGTTGCAGGTTCGATTCCCGCTTCCGCCATCCTAGTCACTGCCGTTGTGTCCTTGGGCAAGACACTTTACCCACCTGCTCCCAGTGCCACCCGCACTGCTTTAAATGTAACTTAGATATTGGGTTTCACTATGTAAAGCGCTTTGAGTCACTAGAGAAAAGCGCTATATAAATATAATTCACTTCACTTCACTAAAAAAGAAAACAGTAGTTATTAAACAGTTGTAAAAATGAACACAAAACAAAAGAACTGAGAAATTACTATCGTTATTTTAGTGCAATAAAATACTTTACAGTTTACAACAGAGACATTACGTCGCCCTGGAAACGCACGCGTGTGTGTGTGTGTGTGTGTGTGTGTGTCCGAGTGAACCTCGGAGCGAATTATACTGATGTGTGTGTGCGCGAACGCACCAAACGTCATGTTAATTGTATTTATTTTATTTTATTGTATTATTTGTATTCTATTTTGGGTGGAGTGGTGGTGAGGAGCGCTGCGCTTACATTCTTTTTTTAAATCAGAGTGATTCGCTTAATTTGGTGAAGTATCGATACCATCACGCCAGTATCGATACGATACCGATACTCACCAAGTATCGATACTATCGATACTTGGTATCGATACGCCCAGCCCTATTGTGCACTGCACTCTCTAAAAGCCGTAGATGTTATTTTCACATATGCATGATTGATTGATTGATTGATACTTTTATTAGTAGATTGCACATTCCGGTACATATTCCGTACAGTTGACCACTAATGGTCAAGTTTTTCAACTTGTTTAAGTCGGGGTCCACGTTAATCAATTCATGGTACAAATATATACTATCAACATAATACAGTCATCACACAAGTTAATCATCATAGTATATACATTGAATTGTTGACATTATTTACAATCCGGGGGGTGGGATGAGGAGCTTTGGTTGATATCAGTACTTCAGTCATCAACAATTGCATCAACAGAGAAATGGACATTGAAACAGTGTAGGTCTTACTTAGTAGGATATGTACAGCCAGCAGAGAACATAGTGAGTTCACATAGCATAAGAACAAGTATATACATTAGAAATACATACGATTATTTACATTAGGTTATTTAAAATCCGGTGAGATGGGATGTGAATGGAGGAGGGTATAAGTAAAGGGTTGAAAGGTGGCCTGGAGGTGTTGTGGTGCATGTACAGTAGATGGCAGTATTGTCCTGTTTGAGAGTGTCACAACATTGCTGTTTACGGCAGACGAACTGCTTTACGGTAGACCATGGGTGTCAAACTCTTATTTTGGCCCTTGAGACAATATTAAATTAACATTAGAGCTGGCCCGCCGGTATTATACAGCGGCGGTGCATTCACCGCTAATTCTAATACTTGCCAACCCTCACGATTTTCCCAGGAGAACCCCCCCCCCCCCCCCCCCCCAAAATCTACCGGGGCAACCATTCTCTTGAATTTCTCCCGATTTCCACTCGGACAACCTTAAAGGTACTGCTTTTAGCGTCCTCTACAACCTGTCGTCATGTCCGCTTTTCCGTCATACAATCGGCGTGCCGGCCCAGTCACGTAATATATGCGGATTCTACACACACACACACAAGTGAATGCAAGCCATACTTGGTCAACAGCCATGCAGGTCACACTGAGGGTGGCCGTATAAACATCTTTAACACTGTTACAAATATGCACCACACTGTGAACCCACACCAAACAAGAATGACAAACACATTTCGGGTGAACATCCGGACTGTAACACAACATCAACACAACAGAACAAACACCCAGAACCCCTTGCAGCACTAACTACAATATACACCCCCGCTACCAACAAAACTCGATTTTGCATGTCACTATAAAGTTATATAAGCCTTACTTGTTCAATATTCAATGCAAAACTTATATGGGTCCCTATTAAAAGGTTAAGTTGTTCAACTTTGGCCCGCGGCTTTGTTCAGTTTGGAATTTCGGCCCACTCCGTATTTGAGTTTGACACCCCTGCGGTAGACGAAAACGTGACTGCTGTTGTTGTTTGTTGTTACCGCGCTTGGAGGACGTTAATGAAACTGCCAAAAAATAAACCCACATAAGAAACCAAGAACTCGCCCTCGATCATTCACCAGTTATATTGTCGTTGGGCAGAGACGCTCTTTATATCGTGGGAAAGCGGACGTGAAAACAGGCTGTCCTCTCTCAGGTACGCATGGAGCTGGAGGGGGCGTGGCTTCTGGTTTAAATGTAACTTAGATATTGGGTGTCACTATGTGAAGCGCTTTGAGTCACTTGAGAAAAGCGCTATATAAATATAATTCACTTCACACACTTCACTTCTAGCTCCGCCTGAATTTCGGGAGAAAATTTGTCCCGGGAGGTTTTCGGGAGAGGCGCTGAATTTCGGGAGTCTCCCGGAAAATCCGGGAAGGTTGGCAAGTATGGGTTAGAAGTCATTCCGATCCATGTCGTGGCATTTTTGACAGTATAAATTATTCTCTTGCTGTACTCTGTGCAAAAAGGTACACTCACTGGACACAACATTAAGTACACATGCACAATCCAATGTGAGAGTCAAGATGGTTAGTGATGCAGGGCAGTTCTACTTTACACCTCTGTAAACTACAAGCACAATGACAAACAAAAGTGTACATTTACAAATTCGATCAACTTGTTTGGTGAAAATAGGATTTTTGAAGTCGCAAATATGTCCATGTGATCAGAGTGGCATCATTAGCAGCCATCAAGGCATGAACTCGTTTTTGGTTTTTTCTTTGACGTACAAAAGGGCAACTGCAACCGTCAACGCTTCGTGACAATGATGCCAATTATTGTTTGTTTGGCCTTTATTTGAAGGGACAATGAACAGAAACATTAAGCTCAAAGACAGATGTGTTCTGTACCAGATTATAGCGAAATAGCTCATTTCCATCTGCAGTCCCTGGCTAACTAAATTAAAGGGATACACAAATCATGCAATCAAATTATGACGATAAAATCCTTCTATAGCAGGGGTGTCAAACTCAAAATTTAAAACGGAACAAAGCCGCGGGCCAAGGGTTGAATAAATTAACCTTTTAATAGGGACCCAAACAAGTTTTGCATTGAACATTGAACAAGCAAGGCTTATATAACTTTATAGTGACATGATAAAAATCGAGTTTCAAATAATAATGATAATAATTTAAAAAAATATCAATGGCATATCAAATAAAATGTAAATAAGAATTGAGTACCTCTTTTCTATTTGCAGCCTTCTGAGGTGAATATCAACATTACATTTTTCCACAGGCTAATAAATCTTAAAATAAAATAATAATGAGATGGTGGGGGGGCGGGTTTTGGTGGTAGTCAGTGCTGCAAGGGCTTCTGGGTATTTGTTCTATTGTTTTTATGTTGTGTTACGGTGCGGATGTTCTCGCGAAATGTGTTAGTCATTCTTGTATGGTGTGGGTTCACAATGTGGCGCATATTTTTAACAGTGTTAAAGTTGTTTATACGGCCACCCTCAGTGTGACCTGTATGGCTGTTGAGCAAGTATGCGTGGCAGTCACTTACGTGTGTGTACAAGTCGCTTATATCATGTGACTTGGCCGGCACGCTCTTTGTATGGAGTAAAAGTGGACGTGACAACATATTGTAGACAACGCTAAAGGCAGTGCCTTTATAGTACCGGCGGGCCAGCTCTAATGTTAATTTGATATTGCCTCAAGGGCCAAATGAAATTGTACGGCTGGCCAAATTTGGCCCGCGGGCCAGAGTTTGACACCCATGTTCTATAGCATGTAATCAAATTAAGAAAAGTCATAAAAGGCCTTTCATGTACACATAATTAAAGACCTACTGAAACCCACTACTACCGACCACGCAGTCTGATATTTTATATATCAATGATGAAATATTAACATTGCAACACATGCCAATACGGCCTTTTTACTCTACTAAATTGCGGATTTAGTTTAGATTGTTGCGGGTATTTTGTTCCAGCCCGATCCAAGCTATAAGTCGTCTGCTTTAATCGCATAATTACACAGTATTCTGGACATCCGTGTTGCTGAATCTTTTGCAATTTGTTCAATTAATAATGGAGACGTCAAAGAAGAAAGATGTAGGTGGGAAGCGGTGTATTGCGGCTGCCTTTGGCAACACAAACACAGCTGGTGTTTCCTTGTTTCTTTGTTTACATTCCCGAAAGATGACTGTGAAGCTTTACTATGGAACAGAGCGGTCAGGCGAACATGGTTCCCTACCTCATGTCAACCGGTAGGTTTCGGTGAGGAAATTGTGGTAATAAGTTGGCTGTTACCGTAGACATGAGCGGAGCTTGCGTAGTTCCTCGTGTTGCGGACGTCCCTCTTGCCTCCTCCGACCGGCCGCCCCCGAACGTGGGATGCTTCCACTGTGGAGGAGGGAAAAAAAAATAAATCTCAGCCCGGCCCCAATGGCTTTCTTCGCTTCGCCTCGTCGAGAAACGTGGCTCTCCTTAGGGACACTGGCGGTCACCACACCCGTGGCCTCGCTCCTACGACTTTCAGGTACGACCATATAATCTCACTAAAACACTAGTAACAGAATAAGCAGATAAGGGATTTTCCAGAATTATCGTAGTAAATGTGTCTAAATGTGCCTTTTTTTAAATTTTTTGTAGTCCCTCACTCTCACTATCCTCATCCACGAATCTTTCATCCTCGCTCAAATTAATGGGGAAGTCGTCGCTTTCTCGGTCCGAATCGCTCTCGCTGCTGGTGGCCATGATTGTAAACAATGTTCAGATGTGAGGAGCTCTACAACCCGTGACGTCACGCGCACATCGTCTGCTACTTCCGGTACAGGCAATGCTTTTTTATTAGCGACCAAAAGTGGCGAACTTTATCGTGGATGTTCTCTACTAAATCCTTTCAGCAAAAATATGGCAAAATCGCGAAATGATCAAGTATGACACATAGAAGGGACCTGATATCACCTTTTAAATAAGAAAATCTCATTTCAGTAGGCCTTTAATATACAATACAACCACACCTTATTTACATCATCACACAAAGACAATACATGCTCTTGTTCACATCTTTCATCATTTGTAAAAACAACCATGATTTTAACAGACTCACCTCACAATTTACATCAAAAATGCTGCCATGGATGAATATAATAAACATTAAGTTGATGTGTCAAACATGGTGGCCACCTTATTGACCGTGTGAGCAGCTTTGATTGCTCCAAAGCCACTTTTTAACTTCAAGTGTAAATGAAGAGCAATCTGTTAAACTTTTCAAGTTTGTTGTGAGGTCCGTTCCATTCCTTACTGCTCCATTACGGTGGAACAGTACTTCTTATCTTGAAAATCTAAGAAGATTGACGGCAAATGACAAACATTCTAAAGAATGTATGGAAAAGAATGCAAAGGGAGTACTAAATTGAATATTCAAATATAAAAAAACATCACAGCACTACTCTATTGAAGAAGGTCCGGATTGGTTGACAAGGCACATTAAGACGGTCAAAGATGAAGAACAATATTTTTTGGAAGTCCTGTATTTTTTTTGTGTTTTTTCAGTGATTACGGTACCTCTGGTTTTGATGTAGTTAGAGCAGGGGTGCCCATTACGTCGATCGCGAGCTACCAGTCGACCGCGGGGGGTGTGTCAGTCGATCTCCAGCCAGGCTTTTAAAAAAAAATAGACTTAAAAATTAGTGATCATCAATCTTCACCAAGACGTCACTTAAATGACATTCACGGTACCGGAGGGTCTTGTGAGATGACGCTGGCTGCTGCAAGATCAATATTATGAAAATATGGCCGAGAGGAAGGCGAGAAACACTTTTTATTTCAACAGACTCTCGCGCCGTACCTTCCGTCAAAACTCTAAAGGCCGACTGCACATTTCCTATCTTCACAATAAAAGCCCTGCTTCATGCTGCCTGCGCTAACTAAATACAGAGTCTCGGAAAACTGGCGTGCACAAGCGATCCATCAGATCCCAGCTTTCCGAGACTCTTATTTTGTTAGCGCAGGCAGCATGAAGCAGGGCTTTTATTGTGAAGATAGGAAATGTGCAGTCGGCCTTTAGAGTTTTGACGGAAGGGACGGCGCGAAAGTCTGTTGAAATAAAAAGTGTTTCTCGCCTTCCTCTCTGTCATTTTTTCATAATAATGAACTGGCAGCAGCCAGCGTCATCTCACAAGACCCTCGGGTGCCGTGAATGTCAATCAAGCAAGCTACGGAATTTGCCGCCAATGTTTTTCTTGTAAAGTGTATGGAGGCTGGATGAATTAGATGCCAAAAACCAACCACTTTCATGTGGTATTGTACAGAAAGGACAACTTTTTTTCTCCTCCATTTGAAAATGTGGGCGTTATCATCATTACTGTCTGATTCCAATCAATGCAAGTCATCAGAATCAGGTAATACACCAACTTATATTCTTGTCTTCGTGAAAGAAAGACATCTATATGTGTTACACATGCTTGTATTATCATTAAACACATTTAACTTGTTTACAAAAATGTCTCTTTCATAAATAAATAAATATAAATGAGGTAGATCCCCTCGAGTTGGTCAATTGAAAAGTAGCTCGCCTGCAGAAAAAGTGTGGGCACCCCTGATGTAGAGTGTCCGCCCTGAGATGGGTAGGTCGGGAGTTCATACCAAAAACTATAAAAATGGGACCCATTACCTCCCTGTTTGGCACTCAGCATCAAGGGTTGGAATCGGGGGTTAAATCACCAACATTATTCCTGGGCGCGGCCACCGCTGCTGCTCACTGCTCCTCTCGTCTCCCAGGGGGGTGAACATGGGAATGAGTCAAATGGAGGGACTCATTTCACCACATGTAGTGTGTATGTGAGAATCATTGCTACTTTTTTAACTTGAACTTTTTCTTAAATGTTGTTTGCTTAAATCCATTCCGTAATTTAGCCATCAGCGAAGAAAGAAATTCACAAAATAGCCGCACCTTCGCATAAGCCGCACGGCCCCTCCACATCCCACCCCCCGGATTGTAAATAATGTAAATAATTCAATATGTATACTCTGATGATTAACTTGTGCGATTACTGTATTTTGCTATATATTTGGTATATAGTGGCTGTAAAGCTCGGTTGGTAGAGTGCCTGTGCCAGCACCTTGAGGGTTCCAGGTTCAATCCCCGCTTCCGCCATCCTCGTCACTGCCGTTTACCCACCCTGGTTTAAATGTAACTTAGAAATTGTCACGACGTGGGTTTTTTTCACAACTTACTGTGAAGATTGTTCTCCCAGGAAGCAAACAGACTATTCCGGACAGGACTTGAAGGTAGGAACATGATTTAGTCTTGACTATACAATAGGTACAAACAAAAGACGCACAACATAGCACAGGAAACAAAAGCTAACACTTAGAATAAACTTAGGACAGGGCAAAAAAATGTCTCTAACTGTGGCATGAACAAACAAAAACGTACTTGGCAAGGCATGAAGCAAACAATCGCATGACACAAGCAATGACGCCAGACCGACCGACTGACAGACAAAGACAGGCTTAAAATGTGGTCTCTTGATTAGAGACAGGTGTGTCCCGAACTCAAGAGGCAGGTGAAACTCATGGAATTGATTAACTTGGAACTTGACTTAAACAAGTTGAGAAATGTATTCGGGTGTTACCATTTAGTGGTAAATTATACGGAATATGCTGTGCAATCTACTAATAAAAGTTTCAATCAATCAAAAAAAACCTAAAACAAACAATGGTGCACAAAAGCAGGAACTAATGGAGTCTTAAAACTAACAGAAAATAACAAAAACATGATCCAGATCACAGATCATGACAGATATTGGGTTTCACTGTGTAAAAGGGCTTTGAGTCACTAGAGAAAAGCGCTATGTAAATGCAATTCACTCACTCATATTTGTACCACAAATTGATTAACGTGGACCCCGACTTAAACAAGTTGAAAAACGTATTGGGGTGTTACCATCTAGTGGTCAATTGTACGGAATATGTACTGTACTGTGCAATCTACTAATAAAAGTATCAATCAATCAATTCAAAGCTTGGGAAAAAAGTGGCGGTTTATAGTCCGGAAAATACGGTAAATAAAATAAAATAGCAATCCATCAATGTTTATTGATATAGCCCTGAATCACAGTGTCTCAAAGGGCTGCACAAGCCACAACGACATCCGCGGTACAGAGCCCACATAAGGGCAAGGAAAAACTCACCCTAGTGGAACGTAGATGTAAATGACTATGAGAAACCTTGGAGAGGACTCGCATATATGGGCAACCTCCCCTAATAATTGTCAGAGTTAGTTTGTGACGAACCCCAAGATGCAGAGATGGAGGGAGGCATTTTGCAGGAAAACATGATTTAATTTAAATAATAGAAAAAGAACAAATAAAATAAACTAAGACAAAGCGCGCACGAGGCGGATAACAAACTAAGGGAGCTAGCATGGGAGCTACAAAACAAAAAGGAACTTAGCATGGAAGTTAGCAAGAATTGAGCAGGAAACAGAAGTCAAACATGTAATATAAAAACAAACTTGGAAGCAGGGAACAAAAGGCAGTAAGCTAAAAACCGCGATCAAACATAGCTTACCGCAACGCTGCATAGACTGATTGATTGATTGATTGATTGATACTTTTATTAATAGATTGCACAGTTCAGTATATATTCCATACAATCGACCACTAAATGGTAACACCCGAATTAGTTTTTCAACTTGTTTAAGTCGGGGTCCACGTTAATCAATTCATGGTAAAAGACAAGATACGACAGGTAGCAACGACAAGAGCGACATAGACACGACACGACAGGAGCGACAATGTGGAAGTCATTGACAAGACAATAATCCAGCAACTGACTGGAGGACATAAACAGGCTCAAATAGAAGCGGGCTGATTGACACCAGGTGTGGCCAGGTGCCAATCAGCCGCACCTGAGGGAAAACCAAATGTGTTCCATTTTGTCCACTACCGACGCTGAGATCATTATTCATGCATTCGTTACGTATTCATTTCGGGTCTCCCTATGTCTAGCATTAAAAGATTACAGTTGGTTCAAAATGCGGCTTCTAGACTTTTGACAGGAACAAGAAAGTTTGATCATATTACGCATATACTGTATATACCTTTATGTGTACCTATTGTCAGAGTTAGTTTGTGTCGAACCCCAAAATTCAGGGATGGAGGCAGGCATTGAATAAGAAAACATGATTTAATTAAAACTTTAGAATAAGAACAAACAAAAGGGGTACAACCAAAATCGCGCACGTGGGCGGATAACAAACAAAGAGAGCTAGCATGGGAACGCGAAAATAAACGGAGCTTAGCATGGAAGCTCGCAAAACAAAAAGGCCTGGCGTGGAAGCTAGCAGGTCTCGAGCAGGAAACAGAAGTCGTACATGAAATATGAAAACAAACTCGGAAGCAGGGGACAAAAGGCAGTAAGCTAAAAACCGCAATCAAATAAAGCGACATGGACACGACACGACAGGTAGCAACGACAAGAGCCACATCGACAAGAAAATAATCCAGCACTGACTGGAGGACAAAAACAGGCTCAAATAGAAGCGGGCTGATTGACACCAGGTGTGGCCAGGTGCCAATCAGCCGCACCTGAGGGAAAACAAAATGTGTTCCATTTTGTCCACTACCGACGCTGAGATCATTATTCATGCATTCGTTACGTATTCATTTCGGGTCTCCCTATGTCTAGCATTAAAAGATTACAGTTGGTTCAAAATGCGGCTTCTAGACTTTGGACAGGAACAAGAAAGTTTGATCATATTACACATATACTGTATTTACCTTTATATGTACCTATTGTCAGAGTTAGTTTGTGTCGAACCCCAAGATGCAGGGATGGAGGCAGGCATTGAATAAGAAAACATGATTTAATTAAAACTTTAGAATAAGAACAAACAAAAGGGGTACAACCAAAATCGCGCACATGGGCGGATAACAAACAAAGAGAGCTAGCATGGGAACGAAAAAATAAACGGAGCTTAGCATGGAAGCTAGCAAAAAAAAAATGGCCTGGCGTGGAAGCTAGCAGGTCTCGAGCAGGAAAAAGAAGTCGTACATGAAATATGAAAACAAACTTGGAAGCAGGGGACAAAAGGCAGTAAGCTAAAAACCGCAATCAAATAAAGCTTTCCGCAATGCTGCATTGACAAAACACGACACGACAGGTAGCAACGACAAGAGCCACATCGACAAGACAATAATCCAGCACTGACTGGAGGACAAAAACAGGCTCAAGTAGAAGCGGGCTGATTGACACCAGGTGTGGCCAGGTGCCAATCAGCCGCACCTGAGGGAAAACTAAATTCGTTCCATTTTGTCCACTACCGACGCTGAGATCATTATTCATGCATTCGTTACGTATTCATTTCGGGTCTCCCTATGTCTAGCATTAAAAGATTACAGTTGGTTCAAAATGCGGCTTCTAGACTTTTGACAGGAACAAGAAAGTTTGATCATATTACACATATAATGTATATACCTTTATATGTACCTATTGTCAGAGTTAGTTTGTGTCGAACCCCAAGATTCAGGGATGGAGGCAGGCATTGAATAAGAAAACATGATTTAATTAAAACTTTAGAATAAGAACAAACAAAAGGGGTACAACCAAAATCGCGCACGTGGGCGGATAACAAACAAAGAGAGCTAGCATGGGAACGAGAAAATAAACGGAGCTTAGCATGGAAGCTAGCAAAACAAAAAGGCCTGGCGTGGAAGCTAGCAGGTCTCGAGCAGGAAACAGATGTCGTACATGAAATATGAAAACAAACTTGGAAGCAGGGGACAAAAGGCAGTAAGCTAAAAACCGCAATCAAATAAAGCGACATGGACACGACACGACAGGTAGCAACGACAAGAGCCACATCGACAAGAAAATAATCCAGCACTGACTGGAGGACAAAAACAGGCTCAAATAGAAGCGGGCTGATTGACACCAGGTGTGGCCAGGTGCCAATCAGCCGCACCTGAGGGAAAACAAAATGTGTTCCATTTTGTCCACTACCAACGCTGAGATCATTATTCATGCATTCGTTACGTATTCATTTCGGGTCTCCCTATGTCTAGCATTAAAAGATTACAGTTGGTTCAAAATGCGGCTTCTAGACTTTTGACAGGAACAAGAAAGTTTGATCATATCACGCATATACTGTATATACCTTTATATGTACCTATTGTCAGAGTTAGTTTGTGTCGAACCCCAAGATTTAGGGATAGAGGCAGGCATTGAATAAGAAAACATGATTTAATTAAAACTTTAGAATAAGAACAAACAAAAGGGGTACAACCAAAATCGCGCACGTGGGCGGATAACAAACAAAGAGAGCTAGCATGGGAACGAGAAAATAAACGGAGCTTAGCATGGAAGATAGCAAAACAAAAAGGCCTGGCGTGGAAGTTAGCAGGTCTCGAGCAGGAAACAGAAGTCGTACATGAAATATGAAAACAAACTCGGAAGCAGGGGACAAAAGGCAGTAAGCTAAAAACCGCAATCAAATAAAGCTTTCCGCAATGCTGCATTGACAAAACACGACACGACAGGTAGCAACGACATGAGCCACATCGACAAGACAATAATCCAGCACTTACAGGAGGACAAAAACAGGCTCAAATAGAAGCGGGCTGATTGACACCAGGTGTGGCCAGGTGCCAATCAGCCGCACCTGAGGGAAAACAAAATCCGTTCCATTTTGTCCACTACCGACGCTGAGATCATTATTCATGCATTCGTTACGTATTAATTTCAAGTCTCCCTATGTCTAGCATTAAAAGATTACAGATGGTTCAAAATGCGGCTTCTAGACTTTTGACAGGAACAAGAAAGTTTGATCATATTACACATATACTGTATATACCTTTATATGTACCTATTGTCAGAGTTAGTTTGTGTCGAACCCCAAGATTCAGGGATAGAGGCAGGCATTGATTAAGAAAACATGATTTAATTAAAACTTTAGAATAAGAACAAACAAAAGGGGTACAACCAAAATCGCGCACATGGGCGGATAACAAACAAAGAGAGCTAGCATGGGAACGAAAAAATAAACGGAGCTTAGCATGGAAGCTAGCAAAAAAAAAAATGGCCTGGCGTGGAAGCTAGCAGGTCTCGAGCAGGAAACATAAGTCGTACATGAAATATGAAAACAAACTTGGAAGCAGGGGACAAAAGGCAGTAAGCTAAAAACCGCAATCAAATAAAGCGACATGGACACGACACGACAGGTAGCAACGACAAGAGCCACATCGACAAGACAATAATCCAACACTGCCTGGAGGACAAAAGCAGGTACAAATAGGAGCGGGCTGATTGACTCCAGGTGTGGCCAGGTGCCAATCAGCCGCACCTGAGGGAAAACTAAATTTGTTCCATTTTGTCCACTACCGATGCTGAGATCATTATTCATGCATTCGTTACGTATTCATTTCGGGTCTCCCTATGTCTAGCATTAAAAGATTACAGTTGGTTCAAAATGCGGCTTCTAGACTTTTGACAGGAACAAGAAAGTTTGATCATATTACGCATATACGGTATATACCTTTATATGTACCTATTGTCAGAGTTAGTTTGTGTCGAACCCCAAGATTCAGGGATGGAGGCAGGCATTGAATAGGAAAACATGATTTAATTAAAACTTTAGAATAAGAACAAACAAAAGGAGTACAACCAAAATCGCGCACGTGGGCGGATAACAAACAAAGAGAGCTAGCATGGGAACGAGAAAATAAACGGAGCTTAGCATGGAAGCTAGCAAAACAAAAAGGCCTGGCGTGGAAGCTAGCAGGTCTCGAGCAGGAAACAGAAGTTGTACATGAAATATGAAAACAAACTTGGAAGCAGGGTACAAAAGGCAGTAAGCTAAAAACCGCAATCAAATAAAGCGACATGGACACGACACGACAGGTAGCAACGACAAGAGCCACATCGACAAGACAATAATCCAGCACTGACTGGAGGACAAAAACAGGCTCAAATAGAAGCGGGCTGATTGACACCAGGTGTGGCCAGGTGCCAATCAGCCGCACCTGAGGGAAAACCAAATTCGTTCCATTTTGTCCACTACCGACGCTGAGATCATTATTCATGCATTCGTTACGTATTCATTTCGGGTCTCCCTATGTCTAGCATTAAAAGATTACAGTTGGTTCAAAATGCGGCTTCTAGACTTTTGACAGGAACAAGAAAGTTTGATCATATTACACATATACTGTATTTACCTTTATATGTACCTATTGTCAGAGTTAGTTTGTGTCGAACCCCAAGATTCAGGGATGGAGGCAGGCATTGAATAAGAAAACATGATTTAATTAAAACTTTAGAATAAGAACAAACAAAAGGGGTACAACCAAAATCGTGCACGTGGGCGGATAACAAACAAAGAGAGCTAGCATGGGAACGCGAAAATAAACGGAGCTTAGCATGGAAGCTCGCAAAACAAAAAGGCCTGGCGTGGAAGCTAGCAGGTCTCGAGCAGGAAACAGAAGTCGTACATGAAATATAAAAACAAACTCGGAAGCAGGGGACAAAAGGCCGTAAGCTAAAAAACGCAATCAAATAAAGCGACATGGACACGTCACGACAGGTAGCAACGACAAGAGCCACATCGACAAGACAATAATCCAGCACTGACTGGAGGACAAAAACAGGCTCAAATAGAAGCGGGCTGATTGACACCAGGTGTGGCCAGGTGCCAATCAGCCGCACCTGAGGGAAAATAAAATCCGTTCCATTTTGTCCACTACCGACGCTGAGATCATTATTCATGCATTCGTTACGTATTAATTTCAAGTCTCCCTATGTCTAGCATTAAAAGATTACAGTTGGTTCAAAATGCGGCTTCTAGACTTTGGACAGGAACAAGAAAGTTTGATCATATTACACATATACTGTATTTACCTTTATATGTACCTATTGTCAGAGTTAGTTTGTGTCGAACCCCAAGATGCAGGGATGGAGGCAGGCATTGAATAAGAAAACATGATTTAATTAAAACTTTAGAATAAGAACAAACAAAAGGGGTACAACCAAAATCGCGCACGTGGGCGGATAACAAACAAAGAGAGCTAGCATGGGAACGAGAAAATAAACGGAGCTTAGCATGGAAGCTAGCAAAAAAAAAATGGCCTGGCGTGGAAGCTAGCAGGTCTCGAGCAGGAAACAGAAGTCGTACATGAAATATGAAAACAAACTCGGAAGCAGGGGACAAAAGGCAGTAAGCTAAAAACCGCAATCAAATAAAGCGACATGGACACGACACGACAGGTAGCAACGACAAGAGCCACATCGACAAGACAATAATCCAGCACTGACTGGAGGACAAAAACAGGCTCAAATAGAAGCGGGCTGATTGACACCAGGTGTGGCCAGGTGCCAATCAGCCGCACCTGAGGGAAAATAAAATCCGTTCCATTTTGTCCACTACCGACGCTGAGATCATTATTCATGCATTCGTTACGTATTAATTTCAAGTCTCCCTATGTCTAGCATTAAAAGATTACAGTTGGTTCAAAATGCGGCTTCTAGACTTTGGACAGGAACAAGAAAGTTTGATCATATTACACATATACTGTATTTACCTTTATATGTACCTATTGTCAGAGTTAGTTTGTGTCGAACCCCAAGATGCAGGGATGGAGGCAGGCATTGAATAAGAAAACATGATTTAATTAAAACTTTAGAATAAGAACAAACAAAAGGGGTACAACCAAAATCGCGCACGTGGGCGGATAACAAACAAAGAGAGCTAGCATGGGAACGAGAAAATAAACGGAGCTTAGCATGGAAGCTAGCAAAACAAAAAGGCCTGGCGTGGAAGCTAGCAGGTCTCGAGCAGGAAACAGAAGTCGTACATGAAATATGAAAACAAACTTGGAAGCAGGGTACAAAAGGCAGTAAGCTAAAAACCGCAATCAAATAAAGCGACATGGACACGACACGACAGGTAGCAACGACAAGAGCCACATCGACAAGACAATAATCCAACACTGCCTGGAGGACAAAAGCAGGTACAAATAGGAGCGGGCTGATTGACTCCAGGTGTGGCCAGGTGCCAATCAGCCGCACCTGAGGGAAAACTAAATTTGTTCCATTTTGTCCACTACCGATGCTGAGATCATTATTCATGCATTTGTTACGTATTCATTTCGGGTCTCCCTATGTCTAGCATTAAAAGATTACAGTTGGTTCCAAATGCGGCTTCTAGACTTTTGACAGGAACAAGAAAGTTTGATCATATTACGCATATACTGTATATACCTTTATATGTACCTATTGTCAGAGTTAGTTTGTGTCGAACCCCAAGATGCAGGGATGGAGGCAGGCATTGAATAAGAAAACATGATTTAATTAAAACTTTAGAATAAGAACAAACAAAAGGGGTACAACCAAAATCGCGCACGTGGGCGGATAACAAACAAAGAGAGCTAGCATGGGAACGAGAAAATAAACAGAGCTTAGCATGGAAGCTAGCAAAACAAAAAGGCCTGGCGTGGAAGCTAGCAGGTCTCGAGCAGGAAACAGAAGTCGTACATGAAATATGAAAACAAACTCGGAAGCAGGGTACAAAAGGCAGTAAGCTAAAAACCGCAATCAAATAAAGCGACATGGACACGACACGACAGGTAGCAACGACAAGAGCCACATCGACAAGACAATAATCCAACACTGCCTGGAGGACAAAAGCAGGTACAAATAGGAGCGGGCTGATTGACTCCAGGTGTGGCCAGGTGCCAATCAGCCGCACCTGAGGGAAAACAAAATTTGTTCCATTTTGTCCACTACCGACGCTGAGATCATTATTCATGCATTCGTTACGTATTCATTTCGGGTCTCCCTATGTCTAGCATTAAAAGATTACAGTTGGTTCAAAATGCGGCTTCTAGACTTTTGACAGGAACAAGAAAGTTTGATCATATCACGCATATACTGTATATACCTTTATATGTACCTATTGTCAGAGTTAGTTTGTGTCGAACCCCAAGATTTAGGGATAGAGGCAGGCATTGAATAAGAAAACATGATTTAATTAAAACTTTAGAATAAGAACAAACAAAAGGGGTACAACCAAAATTGCGCACGTGGGCGGATAACAAACGAAGAGAGCTAGCATGGGAACGAGAAAATAAACGTAGCTTAGCATGGAAGCTAGCAAAACAAAAAGGCCTGGCGTGGAAGCTAGCAGGTCTCGAGCAGGAAACAGAAGTCGCACATGAAATATGAAAACAAACTTGGAAGCAAGGGACAAAAGGCAGTAAGCTAAAAAACGCAATCAAATAAAGCGACATGGACACAACACGACAGGTAGCAACGACAAGAGCCACATCGACAAGACAATAATCCAGCACTGACTGGAGGACAAAAACAGGCTCAAATAGAAGCGGGCTGATTGACACCAGGTGTGGCCAGGTGCCAATCAGCCATAGCTAAGGGAAAACAAAGCACCCAGGGAGACAAACAGGACGCTAAACCAAAATAAGAGTGCTGACAGGAACTAAGGACAGGAAATACTAAACTAAAACACAAACAAACTGTCAGTGGCAAGCCTGACAAAAATAGTTCTGCAAAGTATGTAAAACTAAACGTCATGCTGGACTTTGTACTTGCTTTTGCATGTGAAACTAGCATGATTTGGCTATAGAGGGGCTTTTAATGTGTGAACCCTATGGGAAAAAAGATAAGTACAGCTGGAATTCATTGATAATGTCTTTACACCTAAAGAAACATGATCCGTGGCCGATGGCTTCCTCAAACTAGTAAACACATGTACTGACACTCAACACTCGATGCCCGAAAGGACAAACCGTTCTGTTAACACCCCACCAGGCTGCTTTTGTCATCATTTGCATCCCCTTTTCCTCGCTCTGAGGTACACATATATAAGATATCCAATACTCTCCTTGGCAGATGATCAATCCTGATAAGCATTTTACGTCTTATCGAATCTTCACAGGGGCCGAGTTTCCTTCCTGCAAGCCGGAGTTCTCCTCGGGCGAAGAAGATTCTGTCCAATATTGTTGCTGCCAAAACCATCAAGGTAAATGAGTGTGTGTGTGTGTGTGTGTGTGTGTGTGTGTGTGTGTGTGTGTGTGTGTGTGTGTGTGTGTGTGTTATTGTGCTTAAGTTTCATGCAGTATATCCTCCCTGGAGGGGATCACGTTAACCCTCTATCTGATTGTATTATTAGTCTATTAAGAAGGAACTTGCAGCCTCCACTCTCCTCTTTTCTTTGAAGTGATTTAAAAAGTTAATTTATAGCCAGACGAGTGGAAATCACACTTATCTGGTTTATTTTACAGAACAATGTATATATACATACATATATATACAAATACAAACCCCGTTTCCATATGAGATGTAAATATAAACGGAATACAATGATTTGCGAATCATTTTTAAACCTTATTCAGTTGAATATGCTACAAAGACAACATATTTGATGTTCAAACTGACAAACATTTCTTCTTTGTTGCAAATAATCATTAACTTTTGAATTTTACCCCAGCAACACGTGACAAAGAAGTTGGGAAAGGTGGCGATACATACTGATCAAGTTGAGGAATGCTCATCAAGCACTTATTTGGAACATCCCACAGGTGTGCAGGCTAATTGGGAACAGGTGGGTGCCATGATTGGGTATAAAAACATCCATCCATCCATCCATTTTCTACCGCTTATTCCCTTTCGGGGTCGCGGGGGGCGCCGGCGCCTATCTCAGCTACAATCGGGCGGAAGGCGGGGTACACCCTGGACAAGTCGCCACCTCATCGCAGGGCCAACACAGATAGACAGACAACATTCACACTCACATTCACACACTAGGGCCAATTTAGTGTTGCCAATCAACCTATCCCCAGGTGCATGTCTTTGGAAGTGGGAGGAAGCCGGAGTACCCGGAGGGAACCCACGCATTCACGGGGAGAACATGCAAACTCCACACAGAAAGATCCCGAGCCTGGATTTGAATCCAGGACTGCAGGACCTTCGTATTGTGAGGCAGACGCACTAACCCCTCTGCCACCAAAACAGCTTCCCAAAAAAATGCTCTGTCTTTTACAAGAAAGGATGGGGCGAGGTACACCCCTTTGTCCACAACTGCGTGAGCAAATAGTCAAACAGTTTAAGAACAACGTTTCTCAAAGTGCAATTACAAGAAATTTAGGGATTTCAACATCTACGCTCCATAATATCATTAAAAGGTTCAGACAATCTGGAGAAATCACTCCACGTAAGCGGCATGACCGGAAACCAACATTGAATGACCGTGACCTTCGATCCTTCAGACAGTATTGTATCAAAAACCGACATCAATCTCTAAAGGATATCACCACATGGGCTCAGGAACACGTCAGAAAACCACTGTCACGAAATACAGTTGGTCGCTACATCTGTAAGTGCAAGTTAAAGCTCTACTATGCAAAGCGAAAGCCATTTATCAACAACATCCAGAAACGCCGCCGGCTTCTCTGGGCCCGAGATCATCTAAGATGGACTGATGCAAAGTGGAAAAGTGTTCTGTGGTCTGAGGAGTCCACATTTCACTTTTTTTTTTTTTTTAAATATTTGACATAATTTCAAAGGGGAAGCGAACCATCCAGACTGTTATCGACGCAAAGTTTAAAAAACCAGCATCTGTGATGGTATGGGGGTGCATTAGTGCCCAAGGCATGGGTAACTTACACATCTGTGAAGGCACCATTAATGCTGAAAGGTACACACAGGTTTTGGAACAACATATGCTGCCATCTAAGCGGCGTCTTTTTCATGGACGCCCCTGCTTATTTCAGCAAGACAATGCCAAGCCACATTCAGAACGTGTTCCAACAGCGTGGCCTCGTAGTAAAATAATGCGGGTACTTTCCTGGCCCGCCTGCAGTCCAGACCTGTCTCCCATCGAAAATGTGTGGCGCATTATGAAGCGTAAAATACGACAGCGGAGACCCCGGACTGTTGAACGACTGAAGCTCTACATAAAACAAGAATGGGAAAGAATTCCACTTTCAAAGCTTCAACAATTAGTTTCCTCAGTTCCCAAACCTTTATTGAGTGTTGTTAAAAGAAAAGGTGATGTAACACAGTGGTGAACATGCCCTTTCCCAACTACTTTGGCACGTGTTGCTGCCATGAAATTCTAAGTTAATTATTATTTGCAAAATAAATAAAGTTTATCAGTTTGAACATCAAATATGTTGTCTTTGTAGTGCATTCAACTGAATATGGGTTGAAAATGATTTGCAAATCATTGTATTCTGTTTATATTTACATCTAACACAATTTCCCAGCTCATATGGAAACGGGGTTATATATATATATTTAATCTACTGGAAACGTCAGGCTTAAGTGTTAAAAGTGCCTCTAATAAAGGAGACAGTTTGACACATTTTGCTAATCTAGTTAAATGAAGCGTGCAAGCTAAGTATGGCTGAAGTTACTTTCCTATTTCACACACTATTAATAATATGTAAGAAGTTTCAAGCAGGCAGAAACAATGGGGATATGACAGAGATAAGAGATAAGACCATGTGCTGTTTAAAAAAATTAAAAAATAAATCTCCCTGTGATGGGGTTTGCTGTCAGCAAAATTTCTTTCCGCTGCATTTGATTCCATAGAAGCTGAAGTTTTGTGGCTCTTTTTTTGGGGGCGTGAGCAGAGATTACTCTTGGCTTTCTTGGCTTTAAACTGCTAGGAAGATCTCAGTTAGTCCTGCACAAGTTACTTTGACAACTCGCTTTTCAGGTTTTAATTCTATACAGTTTTTCTATCAACTTAATTTATGTAATTTTTTCTATTACCCTCCTTTTTTTACATAGTTATTTATTTGATTTGATCATTATTTTATTTTAATGTTATTTTACTATTTTGGTCAGCTTCATCGTTGTATGATAATCATTTTCTTTGTATTATTTGCTTTCTTATTTTACTTTATTTATTTAATGCATTATTTATTTATTTTATTAATAGTTTTATGTATATTGTTTTACCTTGTCATTTGTCTAATTTTATTTATCATTATATGTATCTTTTTTTTTTAAATTTAGTCCACATTTAGGATACCACTTTTCCTTGCATACTTTGCATTTGCGTCATTTAAATACACGTAATTTTTTAATTAATTTGATCATTAATTAATCCTGATTTTATTCTAATATTTATGTATTTATTTTTGTATTTATTTAAAATGTTTTGGTCAATTTCAGCTTTAGCAGTGCAATACACCTTTTATTTACATTCTTTGCATTTGCATTATTTATTGTACTCTATTTTATTAATTGTATTATTCACTTATTTTATTATATTTTTTATTTTTAATCACCTTAGGCATTTTTATTTTACTTACTTCATTTATTTGACTCATTCATCTTTTTTATTTTATCTCATTCATTAATTTAAAAAAAAATCTTTATCTTCAAAATACGATACTATGGTATTTTTTATTTTATTTGATTTCATCATTGTTTTATCTGGATGTTATTTTAATGTTATTTTAGTATTTCGGTCAGTTTCATTTTGACGAGTCTATTTGTATGATACTCATTTTCTTTACATTATTTGTATTCTTTTTTACTTTATCTATTTAATGCATTGTTTTATTTATTTTATTAATTATTTCATATATATTGTTTTACTTAGTAATTTATCTAATTTAACTATCATTATATGTATCTATGTTTTTATTTATTTAGTTCACATTCACATTTAGGATACAACTTTTCCTCACATACTTTGCATTTGCGTTATTTAAATTACATAGTTTTTATATTAATTTGATCATTAATTAATCCTGATTTTATTCTATTATCTATGTATTAATTTTTTTATTTATTTACTTATTTTAGTCAACTTCAGCAGTGCAATACACCTTTTATTTACATTCTTTGCATTTGCATTATTTATTGTACTCTATTTTATTAATTGTATTATTTACTTATATTATTACATATTTTTATTATTTTAATCACCACACATTTTTGTTTTACTTTTTCATTTATTTGATTTAATTATCTTTTTTATTTTATCTCATTTTTTAATAAGAAAAAAAAATATTTATCTTCAAAATACGATACTATAGTTTTTTTGTTTATTTGATTTGATCATTTTTTTATTTTGATATATTTTTTAATGTTATTCTAGTATTTCGGTCAGCTTCATTTTGACGAGTCCATTTGTATGATACTCATTTTCTTTGCATTATTTGCATTCTTATTTTACCCTCTTTATTTAATGCATTAGTTATTTATTTTGCTAATTTTTTCTTATGTTTTTTTTTACTTAGTCATTTATCTAATTTAATTATCATTATATGTATCTATGTTTTTATTTATTAAGTTCACTTTATCTTTCAGAGTTTACATTTAGGATACCACTTTTCCTCACATACTTTGCATTGGCGTTATTTAGGTCACATAGTTTTTTAATTATATTGTTAATTAATTCATCCTGATTTTATTCTAGTATTTATGTATTAATTATTGTATTTATTTACATTTTTTGGTCAACTTCAGCTTTAACAGTGTAATACACCTTTTATTTACATTCTTTGCATTTGCATTATTTATTGTAATCTGTTTTATTAATTGTATTATTCACTTATTTTATTATTATTGTAGTTATTATATTTTATTATTATTATAGTTTTTCATTTTAACCACAATAGGCATTTTTATTTTGCTTTTTTCATTTATTTGATGTGAATATCTTTTTTATTTTATCTCATTCAGTAATTAAAAAAAATAATCTTTATCTTCAAAATACGATACTATAGTGTGTTTTATTCATTTGATTTAATCATTGTTTTATTTGTATGATACTCATTTTTTTTACATTTTTTGCGTTCTTATTTTACTGTATTTATTTAATGCATTTTTTATTTATTTTATTAATTATTTAATATATATTGTTTTACTTAGTCATTTATCTAATATAATTATCATTATATGTGTCTATGTTTGTTTTGTTTTTTTAGTTCACTTTATATTTCAGAATTCACATTTAGGATACCACTTTTCCTCACATACTTTGCATGTGCGTTATTTAATTGACATAGTTTTTTAATCAATTTGATCATTAATTAATCCTGATTTTATGTTAGTATTTATGTATTATTTTTTTTATTTACCTTTTTTAGTCAACTTCAACTTGTGCAATACACCTTTTATTCACATTCTTTGCATTTGCATTATTTATTGTACTCTATTTTATTAATTGTATTATTCACTTATTTTATTATATTTTTTTATTTTTAACCACCATAGGCAATTTTTTTTACCCTTTTCATTTATTTGAGTTAATCATCTTTTTTTTATGTCATTAATTAATTAAAAAAAATATCTTCAAAATACAATACTATAGTATTTTTTATTTTATTTGATTTCATTATTGTTTTATCTTGATGTTATTTTAATGTTATTCTAGTATTTCGGTCAGCTTCATTTTGAAAAGTTTATTTGTATGATACTAATTTTCTTTACATTATTCGCATTCTTATTTTACTGTATTTATTTAATGCATTTTTTATTTATGTTATTAATTATTTCATGTATATTGTTTTACTTAGTCATTTATCTAATTTAATTATCATTATATGCATCTATGTTTTTTTTTTTTTTAGTTGACTTCATCTTTCTGAGTTCACATTTAGGATACCACTTTTCCTCACATACTCTGCATTTGCGTTATTTAATTTACATAGTTTTTTAATCAATTTGATCATTAATTCATCCTGATTTCATTCCAGTATTTATGTATTTATTTTTGCATTTATTTACCTTTTTTAGTCAACTTCAACTTGTGCAATACACCTTTTATTCACATTCTTTGCATTTGCATTATTTATTGTACTCTATTTTATTAATTGTATTATTCACTTATTTTATTATACATTTTTATTATTTTAAGCACCATAGGCATTTTTTGTTTTACTTATTTCATTTATTTGAGTTAATTATCTTTTTTATTTTATCTCATTCATTAATAAAAAAAAATAATATTTATCTTCAAAATACGATACTGTAGTATTTTTTTATTTATTTGATTTCATCATTGTTTAATCTTGATGTTATTTTAATGTTATTCTAGTATTTCGGTCAGTTTCATTTTGACAAGTCCATTTGTATGCTACTCATTTTCTTTGCATTGTTTGCATTCTTATTTTACCCTATTTATTTAATGCATTTTTTATTTTTTTTAATTAATTGTTTCATTTTGGGTTTTTTTACTTAGTCATTTATTTAATTTAATTATCATTATATGTATCTATGTTTTTATTTATTTAGTTACCTTTTAGGATACCACTTTTCCTCACATACTCTGCATTTGCATTATTTATTGTACTCTATTTTATTAATTATATTATTCACTTATTGTATTATATATTTTTTATTATTTTAAGCACCATAGGCATTTTTGTTTTACTTACTTCATTTATTTGAGTTAATTATCTTTTTTTATTTTATCTCATTCATTAATTAAAAAAAATCCTCTTCATCTTCAAAATACGATACTATAGTATTTTTTTATATTTATTTGATTTCATCATTGTTTTATCTTGATGTTTTTTTAATGTTATTCTAGTATTTCGGTCAGCTTCATTTTGACGAGTCCATTTGTATGATACTCATTTTCTTTGCATTATTTGCAATCTTATTTTACTTTATTTATTTAATGCATTATTTATTTATTTTATCAATTGTCTCATACATATTTTTTTACTTAGTCATTCATGTACTTTTATTATTATATGTTTTTTTTACTTGTACTTATTTATTTTATTTGAATTTAATTTTGTTTTTATTTGATCTCAGTCGTCAATTAAAAAAATATATATATTTATATATATATCGACAAAATACGATACTATAGTATTTTTTATTTATTTCAATTCATCATTGATTTATTTTGATGTTTTTTTGTTTATTTATTTTGGTTTTATTTTATTTTATAAAGAAAAGAAAAAAAGGGCAGCTTTATCTTCAGAAGTCCACATGTATGAAACACCTTTTTCTTTGCGTTCTTTGCATTCCCATTTCCGTATTTATTTTTACTTTATTATTTATTACATGTTATTTATTTACTATTACGACAGTAATGACTTTTCTCAAGCTTGGCTAAAGTGGCCATAACATTGGGGACAACATTTTTATTGACATGCATTTGACAGCTTGCCAAATCATTTTCATATTGTTTTTTTCTTGAAAAGCCATTTTAGGGGTTACGGTAAAACCAAACTGCAAAAAGTCAGTGTTCAAAAACAAGAAAAAAACTAACAAAAATTAGGGGTATTTTACTTGAACTAAGCAAAATTATCTGCCAATTGAACAAGAAAATTTGACTTGTCAAGACTTTCCAAAACAAGCAAAATTAGCTAACTTCAGTGAACCCAAAAATACCTTAAAATAAGTATATTCTCACTAATAACAATTGTACTACTATACGAGTACGTATTTTCTATTGTTCCATTGAAAATAAAACGTCAAAGTTTATTTGGCTGTCATCTGTTTTAATATGAGAAACAATTGTGTCAAAGTCATGATTTTGTTTTACATTCTTGAAATAAGAAATTCTTACTTTAAAAACTAGTTTTATACTTGTGAGTGTTGATGACACAGCTTTGCAACATTTGATATTCTCGTTTCAAGCATGTTTTACTCAATATAGGTCATCAAATCTCAGCTACAAGCTGTAATATCTTACTGAGATCATTTAGGACCTAAACACTTAAAACAAGTAAAACATTCTAACATAAAATCTTATGTATGGCCGCGCAAGTCCCGGGATGCCCTAAATGTTCATAAAACACCCAGCCGAGTCCCATGGGGAGGAGGGATGAAAGTTGGAAAAGTCAGCAAAAGTCCCAAAAATGTTCAAAATACCTACACAGGTTCGAGTCCCACAAGTTCCGCCGCCGGCCGGGATGCCGAAAATGACCAAAACGCGCCCCGCAAAGGAAGGTGGGGAGAAAAGTCGGGGAAATGTTCAAAAGTCCCACCCGTGTTCGAGTGTGCACTCAAACTCAAACTCGAACCCGGTTGGGACTCGAACCTGGGTAGGTATTTTGAAAATTTTGCGGGACTTTTGCCGACTTTTCTCATTTTTCCCCCCCCTACTTCCCGTGGGACTTTGTTGGGTGCGTTTTGGACATTTTTTGTATCCCGGGATTTGTGTGGCCGGCGGCGGGACTCATGGGACTGGAAGCCCGGGGGAGGTATTTAGGACACAATTGGGACTTTTGAAGATTTTGGGCGCATTTTCCCCCTCTTCTTCCCCGCCTTCCTGTGCACCATTGCTGGGTGTGTTTTGGACACTTGGACAAAAATAGTTTCAAGCATATTTTACTCAAAATAGGTCATAAAATGTCGGAAACAAGCTGTAGTATCTTACTGAGATTATTTAGGACCTAAACACTTAAAACAAGTAAAACACTCTAACATAAAATCTTATGTACGGCCGCGCAAGTCCCGGGATGCCCTAAATGTTCGTAACACACCCAGCCGAGTCCCATGGGGAGGAGGGATGAAAGTTGGAAAAGTCAGCAAAAGTCCCAAAAATGTTCAAAATACCTACACAGGTTCGAGTCCCACAAGTTCCGCCGCCGGCCGGGATGCCCAGAATGACCAAAACGCGCCCCGCAAAGGAAGGTGGGGAGAAAAGTCGGGGAAATGTTCAAAAGTCCCACCCGTGTTCGAGTGTGCACTCAAACTCAAACTCGAACCCGGTTGGGACTCGAACCTGGGTAGGTATTTTGAAAATTTTGGGGGACTTTTGCCGACTTTTTTCATTTCCCCCCCCCCCCCCTACTTCCCGTGGGACTTTGTTGGGTGCGTTTTGGACATTTTTTGTATCCTGGGATTTGTGTGGCCGGCGGCGGGACTCATGGGACTGGAACCCCGGGGAGGTATTTTGGACACAATTGGAACTTTTGAACATTTTGGCCGCCTTTTCCCCGTCTTCTTCCCTGCCTTCCTGTGCACCATTGCTGGGTGTGTTTTGGACACTTGGACAAAAATAGTTTCAAGCATATTTTACTCAAAATAGGTCATAAAATGTCGGAAACAAGCTGTAGTATCTTACTGAGATTATTTAGGACCTAAACACTTAAAACAAGTAAAACACTCTAACATAAAATCTTATGTACGGCCGCGCAAGTCCCGGGATGCCCTAAATGTTCATAACACACCCAGCCGAGTCCCATGGGGAGGAGGGATGAAAGTTGGAAAAGTCAGCAAAAGTCCCAAAAATTTTCAAAATACCTACACAGGTTCGAGTCCCACAAGTTCCGCCGCCGGCCGGGATGCCGAGAATGACCAAAACGCGCCCCGCAAAGGAAGGTGGGGAGAAAAGTCGGGGAAATGTTCAAAAGTCCCACCCGGGTTCGAGTGTGCACTCAAACTCAAACTCGAACCCGGTTGGGACTCGAACCTGGGTAGGTATTTTGAAAATTTTGGGGGACTTTTGCCGACTTTTCTCATTTTTCCCCCCCCTACATCCCGTGGGACTTTGTTGGGTGTGTTTTGGACATTTTTTGTATCCCGGGACTCATGGGACTGGAACCCCGGGGAGGTATTTTGGACACAATTGGGACTTTTGAACATTTTGGCCGCCTTTTCCCCCTCTTCTTCCCCGCCTTCATGTGCACCATTGCTGGGTGTGTTTTGGACACTTGGACAAAAATAGTTTCAAGCATATTTTACTCAAAATAGGTCATAAAATGTCGGAAACAAGCTGTAGTATCTCACTGAGATTATTTAGGACCTAAACACTTAAAACAAGTAAAACATTCTAACATAAAATCTTATGTATGGTCGTGCAAGTCCCGGGATGCCCTAAATGTTCATAAAACACCCAGCCGAGTCCCATGGGGAGGAGGGATGAAAGTTGGAAAAGTCAGCAAAAGTCCCAAAAATTTTCAAAATACCTACACAGGTTCGAGTCCCACAAGTTCCGCCGCCGGCCGGGATGCCCAGTATGTCCAAAACGCGCCCCGCAAAGGAAGGTGGGGAGAAAAGTCGGGGAAATGTTCAAAAGTCCCACCCGGGTTCGAGTGTGCACTCAAACTCAAACTCGAACCCGGTTGGGACTCGAACCTGGGTAGGTATTTTGAAAATTTTGGGGGACTTTTGCCGACTTTTCTCATTTTCCCCCCCCCTACATCCCGTGGGACTTTGTTGGGTGTGTTTTGGACATTTTTTGTATCCCGGGACTCCATGGACTGGAACCCCGGGGAGGTATTTTGGACACAATTGGAACTTTTGAACATTTCGCCCGCCTTTTCCCCCTCTTCTTCCCCGCCTTCCTGTGCACCATTGCTGGGTGTGTTTTGGACACTTGGACAAAAACAGTTTCAAGCATATTTTACTCAAAATAGGTCATCAAATGTCGGAAACAAGCTGTAGTATCTTACTGAGATTATTTAGGACCTAAACACTTAAAACAAGTAAAACATTCTAACATAAAATCTTATGTATGGCCGCGCAAGTCCCGGGATGCCCTAAATGTTCATAACACACCCAGCCGAGTCCCATGGGGAGGAGGGATGAAAGTTGGAAAAGTCAGCAAAAGTCCCAAAAATGTTCAAAATACCTACACAGGTTCGAGTCCCACAAGTTCCGCCGCCGGCCGGGATGCCCAGGATGTCCAAAAAGCGCCCCGCAAAGGAAGGTGGGGAGGAAAGTCGGGGAAATGTTCTAAAGTCCCACCCGGGTTCGAGTGTGCACTCAAACTCAAACTCGAACCCGGTTGGGACTCGAACCTGGGTAGGTATTTTGAAAATTTTGGGGGACTTTTGCCGACTTTCCTCATTTTCCCCCCCCCCTACTTCCCGTGGGACTTTGCTGGGTGCGTTTTGGACATTTTTTGTATCCCGGGATTTGTGTGGCCGGCGGCGGGACTCATGGGACTGGAACCCCGGGGAGGTATTTTGGACACAATTGGGACTTTTGAACATTTTGGCCGCCTTTTACCCCTCTTCTTCCCCACCTTCCTGTGCACCATTGCTGGGTGTGTTTTGGACACTTGGACAAAAATAGTTTCGAGCATATTTTACTCAAAATAGGTCATAAAATGTCGGAAACAAGCTGTAGTATCTTACTGAGATTATTTAGGACCTAAACACTTAAAACAAGTAAAACATTCTAACATAAAATCTTATGTATGGCCGCGCAAGTCCCGGGATGCCCTAAATGTTCATAACACACCCAGCCGAGTCCCATGGGGAGGGGGGATGAAAGTTGGAAAAGTCAGCAAAAGTCCCAAAAATGTTCAAAATAGCTACACAGGTTCGAGTCCCACAAGTTCCGCCGCCGGCCGGGATGCCCAGAATTTCCAAAACGCGCCCCGCAAAGGAAGGTGGGGAGAAAAGTCGGGGAAATGTTCAAAAGTCCCACCCGGGTTCGAATGTGCACTCAAACTCAAACTCGAACCCGGTTGGGATTCGAACCTGGGCAGGTATTTTGAATATTTTGGGGGACTTTTGCCGACTTTTCTCATTTTTCCCCCCCTACTTCCCGTGGGACTTTGTTGGGTGCGTTTTGGACATTTTTTGTATCCTGGGATTTGTGTGGCCGGCGGCGGGACTCCATGGACTGGAACCCCGGGGGAGGTATTTTGGACACAATTGGAACTTTTGAACATTTTGGCCGCCTTTTCCCCCTCTTCTTCCCCGCCTTCCTGTGCACCATTGCTGGGTGTGTTTTGGACACTTGGACAAAAAATAGTTTCAAGCATATTTTACTCAAAATAGGTCATAAAATGTCAGAAATAAGCTGTAGTATCTTACTGAGATTATTTAGGACCTAAACACTTAAAACAAGTAAAACATTCTAACATAAAATCTTATGTATGGCCGCACAAGTCCCGGGATGCCCTAAATGTTCATAACACACCCAGCCGAGTCCCATGGGGAGGAGGGGATGAAAGTTGGAAAAGTCAGCAAAAGTCCCAAAAATGTTCAAAATACCTACACAGGTTCGAGTCCCACAAGTTCCGCCGCCGGCCGGGATGCCCAGAATGTCCAAAACGCGCCCCGCAAAGGAAGGTGGGGAGAAAAGTCGGGGAAAGGTTCAAAAGTCCCACCCGGGTTCGAGTGTGCACTCAAACTCAAACTCGAACCCAGTTGGGACTCGAACCTGGGTAGGTATTTTGAAAATTTTGGGGGACTTTTGCCGACTTTTCTCATTTTCCCCCCCCTACTTCCCGTGGGACTTTGTTGGGTGCGTTTTGGACATTTTTTGTATCCCGGGACTCATGGGACTGGAACCCCGGGGGAGGTATTTTGGACACAATTGGGACTTTTGAACATTTTGGCCGCCTTTTCCCCCTCTTCTTCCCCGCCTTCCTGTGCACCATTGCTGGGTGTGTTTTGGACACTTGGACAAAAATAGTTTCAAGCATATTTTACTCAAAACAGGTCATAAAATGTCGGAAACAAGCTGTAGTATCTTACTGAGATTATTTAGGGCCTAAACACTTAAAACAAGTAAAACATTCTAACATAAAATCTTATGTATGGCCGCGCAAGTCCCGGGATGCCCTAAATGTTCATAACACACCCAGCCGAGTCCCATGGGGAGGAGGGATGAAAGTTGGAAAAGTCAGCAAAAGTCCCAAAAATGTTCAAAATACCTACACAGGTTCGAGTCCCACAAGTTCCGCCGCCGGCCGGGATGCCCAGAATGTCCAAAACGCGCCCCGCAAAGGAAGGTGGGGAGAAAAGTCGGGGAAATGTTCAAAAGTCCCACCCGGGTTCGAGTGTGCACTCAAACTCAAACTCGAACCCGGTTGGGACTCGAACCTGGGTAGGAATTTTGAAAATTTTGGGGGACTTTTGCCGACTTTTCTCATTTTTCCCCCCCTACTTCCCGTGGGACTTCGTTGGGTGTGTTTTGGACATTTTTTGTATCCCGGGACTCATGGGACTGGAACCCCGGGGAGGTATTTTGGACACAATTGGAACTTTTGAACATTTTGGCCGCCTTTTCCCCCTCTTCTTCCCCGCCTTCCTGTGCACCATTGCTGGGTGTTTTTTGGACACTTGGACAAAAATAGTTTCAAGCATATTTTACTCAAAATAGGTCATAAAATGTCGGAAACAAGCTGTAGTATCTTACTGAGATTATTTAGGACCTAAACACTTAAAACAAGTAAAACATTCTAACATAAAATCTTATGTATGGTCGTGCAAGTCCCGGGATGCCCTAAATGTTCATAAAACACCCAGCCGAGTCCCATGGGGAGGAGGGATGAAAGTTGGAAAAGTCAGCAAAAGTCCCAAAAATGTTCAAAATACCTACACAGGTTCGAGTCCCACAAGTTCCGCCGCCGGCCGGGATGCCCAGATTGTCCGAAACGCGCCCCGCAAAGGAAGGTGGGGAGAAAAGTCGGGGAAAGGTTCAAAAGTCCCACCCGGGTTCGAGTGTGCACTCAAACTCAAACTCGAACCCGGTTGGGACTCGAACCTGGTAGGTATTTTGAAAATTTTGGGGGACATTTGCCGACTTTTCTCATTTCCCCCCTACTTCCCGTGGGACTTTGTTGGGTGCGTTTTGGACATTTTTTGTATCCCGGGACTTGTGTGGCCGGCGGCGGGACTCATGGGACTGGAACCCCGGGGGAGGTATTTTGGACACAATTGGAACTTTTGAACATTTTGGCGGCCTTTTCCCCCTCTTCTTCCCCGCCTTCCTGTGCACCATTGCTGGGTGTGTTTTGGACACTTGGACAAAAATAGTTTCAAGCATATTTTACTCAAAATAGGTCATAAAATGTCGGAAACAAGCTGTAGTATCTTACTGAGATCATTTAGGACCTAAACACTTAAAACACGTAAAAGACTCTTAACATAAAATCTGCTTAGTGAGAAGAATTATCTTACCAGACAGAAAATAAGCAAATATCACCCTTATTTGAGATATTTCATCTTACTTAGATTTCATTTTTTGCAGTGCACACAATGCTAAATGAAATATTTACTCGTCTATGTTAGTTTGTTTTGTGTTTGGATCTCTCAGTCCGAGCAAACAGCATAAATATCACCACACCTGTCGCGAGGTCATAGAGGTCAGGTCTAGATTAAATATGTATCCTGTGTAAACTGGCAGGCCCCAACAGAGCAGATGTCACCATGCCAGTTTCTGCAAGGCTGTCAGTCAGAACATGACCAAAGTCACATATGTGCCGCTCATGCAGGTCAGCCTGCGCCTGACAATCTGAAACGTCAACCGTTTGCACAGCTGCTCTTTGGCAGGGATCCGTGTCTGTCAGCTCGGGAGGCAAAATGTGGAAAATCACAAAGTACTGTAGTTTGAAGCAAGAAGTTCAGGGGGCTTCTTTGAATAAAATGTGTCGTAATAGCTTGTATGAAGGTGGTAGACTTGGTCATCTCTTCAATGTTAGCTACTTCCTATAATAGGGGTCACCAACGTGGTGCCAGCTCGTAAGGACCAGATGAGTCGCCCGCCGGCCTGTTCTAAAAATAGCTCAAATAGCAGCACTTACCAGTGAGCTGCATCTATTTTTTTTATTTACTAGCAAGCTGGTCTCGCTTTGCTCGACATTTTTTAATTCTAAGAGATACAAAACTCGGATAGAATTTGAAAATCTAAGAAAATATTTTAAAGACTTGGTCTTCACTTGTTTGAATAAATTCATTTATTTTTTTTACTTTGCTTCTTATAACTTTCAGAAAGACAATTTTAGAGAAAAAATACAACCTTAAAAATGATTTTAGGATTTTTAAACACATATACCTTTTTACCTTTTAAATTCCTTCCTCTTCTTTCCTGACAATTTAAGTTAATGTTTAAGTAATTCCATTTTATTTTATTGAATAATAAGAATAATGAATACATTTTAATTTATTTCCTAATTTTAGCCTCTGTTTTTTCGACAAAGAATATTTGTGAAGTATTTCTTCAAACCTATGATTAAAATAAAAAATAAAAATTCTGGCAAATGTAGAAAGTCTGAAGAATCAAATTTATATCTTGTTTAAAATGTTTGTTCTGGAAAATCTAGAAGAAATAATGATTTGTCTTTGTTAGAAATATAGCTTGGTCCAATTTGTTATATATTCTAACAAAGTGCAGATTGGATTTTAACCTATTTAAAACATGTCATCAAAATTTTAAAATTAATTTGAATCAGGAAAAAATTACTAATGATGTTCCATAAATTCTTTTTTTAATTTTTTCAAAAAGATTTGAATTAGCTAGTTTTTCTCTTCTTTTTTTCGGTTGAATTTAGAATTTTAAAGAGTCGAAATTGAAGATAAACTATCTTTTAAAATTAAATGTTCTTTTTTTTCCTGTTTTCTCCTTTTTTAAACCGTTCAATTAAAAGTTTTTTTCATCATTTATTCTCTACAAAAAACCTTCCGTAAAAGGAAAAAAATGTACGACGGAATGACAGACAGAAATATCAATTTTTATATATATATAGATTTATTTATTAAAGGTAAATTGAGCAAATTGGCTATTTCTGGTAATGTATTTAAGTGTGTATCAAACTGGTAGCCCTTCGCATTAATCAGTACCCAAGAAGTAGCTCAAAAAGGTTGTTGACCCCTGTCCTATGTCTATTTTCTGCTGGATTTACTCTCTATTTTATGCTGCAGCTGTTACATATAATGTAATATTGTACATGGTGATTGTTATATATTGTATATATGATATAAACATATATTATATCAGTATATATCCTATACCAGTGGTTCTCAAATGGGGGTGCGCGTACCCCTGGGGGTACTTAAAGGTATGCCAAGGGGTATGTGAGATAAAAAAATAAAAAAATAAAAAATTCTAAAAATAGCAACAATTCAAAAATCCTTTATAAATATATTTATTGAATAATACTTCAACAAAATATAAATGTGAGTTCATAAACTGTGAAAAAAAATACAACAATGCAATATTCAGTGTTGAGAACTAGATTTTTTGTGGACATGTTCCATAAATATTGATGTTAAAGATTTATTTTTTGGTGAAGAAATGTTTAGAATTAAGTTCATGAATCCAGATGGATCTTTATTACAATCCCCAAAGAGGGCTCTTTAAGTTGATGATTACTTCTATGTGTAGAAATCTTTATTTATATTTGAATCACTTGGTTATTTTTCAACAAGTTTTTAGTTATTTTTATATATCTTTTTTTCCAAATAATTCAAGAAAGACCACTACAAATGAGCAATATTTTGCACTGTTATACAATTTACTAAATCAGAAACTGATGACATAGTGCTGTATTTTACTTCTTTATCTCTTTTTTTTCAACCAAAAATGCTTTGCTCTGATTAGGGGGTACTTGAATTAAAACAAATGTTCACAAGCGGTACATCACTGAAAAAAAGTTGAGAACCACTGTCGTATACTGTACATATATTATGTAAATATTACGTATATATGTTATGTTTTAGGGCTTCACGGTGGCAGAGGGGTTAGTGCGTCTGCCTCACAATACAAAGGTCCTGCAGTCCTGGGTTCAAATCCAGGCTCGGGATCTTTCTGTGTGGAGTTTGCATGTTCTCCCCGTGAATGCGTGGGTTCCCTCCGGGTACTGCGGCTTCCTCCCACCTCCAAAGACATGCACCTGGGGATAGGTTGATTGGCAACACTAAATGGTCCCTAGTGTGTGAATGTGAGTGTGAATGTTGTCTGTCTATCTGTGTTGGCCCTGCGATGAGGTGGCGACTTGTCCAGGGTGTACCCCGCCTTCCGCCCGATTGTAGCTGAGATAGGCGCCAGCGCCCCCCGCGACTCCAAAAGGGAATAAGCGGTAGGAAATGGATGGATGGATGTTATGTTTTATATTGCTTTTAGTCTATTTTATACCTGTATTGTCCTTTCCATCTTTTCCATCCTTTGTAACTGAGCTACTGTGTGGAACAATTTCCATGGTGGATCATTAAAGTTTGTCTAAGTCTAAGATATAAATACTTTTTTTTTCTTACTAGGGACTTTCTTTGTTAGACCAATTTGCTTATCTTATGTCATGAGTTTTAAAATCGGAATTTTACTTCTTAAGACAAGCAGAATAATCAGCCATTTTTTCTTCGTATTTAATTTTTTTTTTTTATCTCTGCTTATTTTAGCTAATATTGTCATCCATGCACTGCAAAAACTGAAATCTAAGTAAAATTAAACATCTCAAATAAGGGTGAGATTTGCTTATTTTCTGTAGGCAGATTTTATTGTTAGTGTTTTACCAGGTGACTTATGTTTGACTTGATTTATCGATTTGCTTATATAAATTCATATTAATATGTTTTACTCATTTATGTCAACACTGTGGAGTGTGGACGTTCTAAGAACATTTTTTTTTATACCGCTAGCTAGCTGTGTTGACAACACAAACCACGCCAAAGTTCCAGATAAATATTTTAAAGGCGTTTAAACGATGCGTTTTACTCCCGTTGAACGCTAACACGAGAAAAAAATATATATATATTCTCTGATTCGACTTGGTTTAAAGTGTTCAAACCTGACTTGTATCAGCTCGTTTGGTAGAGTGGACGTTGCCGGCAACTTGAGGGTTCCAGGTTCGATTCCCGCTTCCGCCATCCTAGTCACTGCCGTTGTGTCCTTGGGCAAGACACTTTACCCACCTGCTCCCAGTGCCACCCACACTGGTTTGAATGTAACTTAGATATTGGGTTTCACTATGTAAAGCACTTTGAGTCACTAGAGAAAAGCGCTATATAAATGTAATTCACTTCACTTCACTATTTGTTTTAAGGGTTTTGGTCCTAAATCACATCAGTAAGATATTACAGCTTGTTGCTGAGATTTGATGACCTATATTGAGGTAAAACATGCTTGAAACTAGAATATCAACTGTTGCAAAGCTGTCCCATTAACACTCACAAGTATAAAACTACTTTTTCAAAGTCATCATTTCTTATTTCAAGCATGAAAAAAAATCATGACTTTGACACAATTGTGTCTCATAATTAAAACAAATGACAGCCAAATGGAGTTTGCTGTTTTATTTTCAATGAAACAATAGAAAAGACAGACTCATATAGTAGTACAGCTGGCACAGTACAGTAAACTGACTGTTAATATTTTACACATGTGACATTTCAAACAATTTTGAACAGAAAGAGTTCTTGCACATTCAATCAATCAATCAATCAATGTTTACTTATATAGCCCTAAATCACTAGTGTCTCAAAGGGCTGCACAAACCACTACGACATCCTCGGTAGGCCCACATAAGGGCAAGGAAAACTCACACCCAGTGGGACGTCGGTGACAATGATGACTATGAGAACCTTGGAGAGGAGGAAAGCAATGGATGTCGAGCGGGTCTAACATGATACTGTGAAAGTTCAATCCATAATGGATCCAACACAGTCGCGAGAGTCCAGTCCAAAGCGGATCCAACACAGCAGCGAGAGTCCCGTTCACAGCGGAGCCAGCAGGAAACCATCCCAAGCGGAGGCGGATCAGCAGAGCAGAGATGTCCCCAGCCGATACACAGGCAAGCAGTACATGGCCACCGGATCGGACCGGACCCCCTCCACAAGGGAGAGTGGGACATAGGAGAAAAAGAAAAGAAACGGCAGATCAACTGGTCTAAAAAGGGAGTCTATTTAAAGGCTAGAGTATACAAATGAGTTTTAAGGTGAGACTTAAATGCTTCTACTGAGGTGGCATCTCGAACTGTTACCGGTTTGGGTCGAAGATAATACCCAGATTCTTTACCGTTTTCAGATAAATTCCTCAAAATTACAAAAAAAAAAAAATTTGGCCTGGGGCCGGGCTGTATATATGCGCACTAATTGACTGAAAGAGCACGCACTTGGCGCGATGATGTCATGTTGACCATATTATTTGCCTGAGTAACAAGCTGTTGCCTTGTTGCCTTTCCATTAAGAACAATACATTATTTTTTAGTGTAAGTTTGCTGGTTTCAAGAATCATTATGTCAAGATAATGGCACCAGCGTTTACTTCATTTAAGAATATTTTTCAACATATTGAGCAAAAAGGTCTAATTTTTTTTCTTTTACCAAGAAAAGTGCACTTATTACTGAGAATATACTTATTTTAAGGTATTTTGGGGTTCATTGAGGTTAGCTAATTAGGGTCCGCCCTGCCTATGGCAAAGGACTCCACAGGAGTCCTTTGCCATAGGCAAGGACCCTATTGAATCTGTAACGTTTTATTATTCTTTCTTTCTTCCGCACCGATACTCGCCTATGCGCTGTATTTTGACACCCTGACCATGCTTCAAAACTCACCAAATTTGACACACACGTCGGTGAGGAGTTTCTTCCCAACATATTAGGGAGCCAAACCCCAAAAATCAAAATTGCGCTCTAGCGCCCCCTAGGAAAAGACAAAAAATGAATTGCTTGTAACTTCGGTTAGGAATGTCGTAGAGACATGAAACAAAATCCTCTATGTAGGTCTGCCCAAGACCTAAATTCCCCATTAGAAAGTCCTATACCTAAAATCAACAGAAATTTTGCAAAACCCTTTCAAAGCAAAATTTTTGCAAAAAATGCAATTTTTCCCTCTTTGAGCTGTAATTTGACCCCCTTAAAATGCTTCAAAACTCACCAAACTTGGCAGACATATCAGGACTGGCAGAAATTGCGATCTAACGAAAAAAAAAAATTATAAAACTCAAAATTGCGCTCTACAAAATGTTTTGAATGAAACATAGAAAAAACTGTTTCTAGGAAGAAAACACAGACAAAACTGCTTGTAACTTCCGGTAGGAATGTCGGAAAGACATGAAACAAAAACTTCTATGTAGGTCTTACTTAGACCTACATTTTAATAATTGACAGCTAGCAGAAAAAATCAACAGGAAGTTGGCAATTACCCCTTCAAAATAAAAGTTTTGTGAAAAAACGTCACCTTTCTTCAAAAGTTATCTCCTCTGAGCGCGTTTGTCGTTTCGGCTTCAAACTCGCTCAGGAGAGAGTTTGGACCCTTCTGAATAAAAGTATAGATCAAAGTTCCGACCAACGCTGCTTGCAGCTTTAATTTTACTTGTTTTGGAAAGTCTTGACAAGCCAAATTTTCTTGTTCTATTGGCAGATAATTTTGCTTAGTTCAAATAAAATACCTCTCATTTTTGTATTTTTTTTTTCTTGTTTTTGAACACTGACTTTTTGCAGTGTGTTCGTACATATTACTTTAGATCAGGGGTCGGCAACCTTTACCTCACAAAGAGCCATTTCGACCCGTTTCACAAAATGAGGAAGACAATGGCGACTATTCTCGCCAATATCTGCTTGTTGTCACCCAGATGACAAAAATAAGGGCATGCTATGAAGCCATTGCCTTAATCATCTTCTACAACATGTACAAACTGCTTGCCGGTCCAGCAACATGTTGTGAGAGGCTTCTGCAGATGCACACACATGACTGAAAGGCATACTGGGTGACACAGAGTACACTGACGGTTGTGATATCAACAACTTTAACACTCCTACTTATATGCGCCACATTGTGAACCCACACAAAAGAAGAACGACAAACACATTTCGGAAGAAAATCCTCACAGTAACACAACATAAACGCAACACAACAAATACCCAGAATCCTTTGCATCCATGATACTTCCTGACTATGTTATACACCCCGCGAGCACCAAACCCCGCCCACCTCAACCACGCAGGGGGGGGGGGGGGGGGGGGTGTCTTGCTCGCGGGGTGTTTTTCAACTTGTTTAAGTCGAGGTCCAAGTTAATCAATTCATGGTAATGTTGGCATTTTTTTTTTCCATAACTTGAGTTGATTTATTTTGGAAAACCTTGTTACATTGTTTAATGCAGTGGTCCCCAACCTTTTTGTGTCCGCGGACCGGTCAACGCTTAATAATTTGTCCCGCGGCCCGGGGGGGTGGGGGTGTTGGGGGGTCAGGTTTGGGGGGGGGTTATGGTGTCCTTTTTTTTTCTTTTTTCTTTTTTTTTGTCATGAAAAAGGGAGGTTTTTGTGGTTGGTGCACTATTTGTAAGTGTATATTGTGTTTTTTATGTTGATTTAATAAATAATTTTAAAAAATTATTCTGCGGCCAGGTACCAATCGGGCCACCCGCGGCCCGGTGGTTGGGGACCACTGGTTTAATGCATCCAACGGGGCATCACAACAAAATTGGGCATATTGATGTGTTCATTCCACGACTGTATCTATCGGTATCGGTTGATATCGTAATCGGTAATTAAGAGTTGGACAATATCGGATATTGGCAAAAAAGTCATTATCGGACATCTCTACTTATTCCTTGCTACTAGCTTGTGTGTTATTGTCTGCTTAGATGCTGTGTAGCTGCTAGTAGACAATGCAGTGGTCCCCAACCTTTTTGTGTCCGCGGACCGGTCAACACTTAATAATTTGTCACACTTTTTTTCTTCTTTGTCATGAAAAAGGGAGGTTTTTGTGCTTGGTGCACTATTTGTAAGTGTATATTGTGTTTTTTTATGTTGATTTAATAAATAAAAAAAAAAATATATATATATATATATATATATATATATTTTTTTTTTTTAATAAAAAATTCTTCTGCGGCCCGGTGGTTGGGGACCACTGGTTTAATGCATCCAACGGGGCATCACAACAAAATTAGGCATAATGATGTGTTCATTCCACGACTGTATCTATCGGTATCGGTTGATATCGTAATCGGTAATTAAGAGTTGGACAATATCGGATATTGGCAAAAAAGTCATTATCGGACATCTCTACTTATTCCTTGCTACTAGCTTGTGTGTTATTGTGTGCTTAGATGCTGTGTAGCTGCTAGTAGACAATGCAGTGGTCCCCAACCTTTTTGTGTCCGCGGACCGGTCAACGCTTAATAATTTGTCCTGCGGCCCGGGGGGGGGGGGTGTCCTTTTTTTTTCTTTTTTCTTTTTTTTCTTCTTTGTCATGAAAAAGGGAGGTTTTTGTGCTTGGTGCACTATTTGTAAGTGTATATTGTGTTCTTTTATGTTGATTTAATTAAAAAAAAAAATATATATATATATATATATTTTTTTTTTTAAATAAAAAATTCTTCTGCGGCCCGGTGGTTGGGGACCACTGGTTTAATGCATCCAACGGGGCATCACAACAAAATTAGGCATAATGATGTGTTCATTCCACGACTGTATCTATCGGTATCGGTTGATATCGTAATCGGTAATTAAGAGTTGGACAATATCGGATATTGGCAAAAAAGTCGTTATCGGACATCTCTACTTATTCCTTGCTACTAGCTTGTGTGTTATTGTGTGCTTAGATGCTGTGTAGCTGCTAGTAGACAATGCAGTGGTCCCCAACCTTTTTGTGTCCGCGGACCGGTCAACGCTTAATAATTTGTCCTGCGGCCCGGGGGGGGGGAGGGGGGTGGGGGTGTCCTTTTTTTTTCTTTTTTCTTTTTTTTCTTCTTTGTCATGAAAAAGGGAGGTTTTTGTGCTTGGTGCACTATTTGTAAGTGTATATTGTGTTTTTTATGTTGATTTGATAATTAAAAAAAAATATATATATATATATATATATATTTTTTTTAATAAAAAATTATTCTGCGGCCCGGTGGTTGGGGACCACTGGTTTAATGCATCCAACGGGGCATCACAACAAAATTAGGCATAATGGTGTGTTCATTCCACGACTGTATCTATCGGTATCGGTTGATATCGTAATCGGTAATTAAGAGTTGGACAATATCGGATATTGGCAAAAAAGTCATTATCGGACATCTCTACTTATTCCTTGCTACTAGCTTGTGTGTTATTGTGTGCTTAGATGCTGTGTAGCTGCTAGCAGACTGTTTACCTTTTTTTTAAACGACTTCACTAAAATACAAAAAAAGAGCAAACTTGTGTGCTTACTTTGCAGCTTTGCACAAGTATTGCTTGTATCGGCGCTTTTACCGAAGATTTTAGATGCAAGCCGACACAATGCGATATTTTTTTATTTATTTTTTTGCTGGTATCGGACCGACGGGAGCTAACTTGTCTTAACATGACCTTTTCTCTCCGCAGGCTTCTTTCAAAGCAGAAAACGGTGATCCAATAGCCATCTGCCAGTTAATAGTGGAGCCCACGCCTCACGTTGTAGACCAGACCTTCCGGCTTTACCACCCGGAGCTCAGTTTCCTCAAAAAGTCCATCCGCTTACCACCATGGCACACCCTCTCCGGCAGCACAGGTCATTGCACACATTTTTATTCTTATTGCTGAACTCATCAAAATGAAGATACAGTACATTACAGTAGAGCAGGGGTCATCAACCTTTTTAAAACCAAGATTTACTTTTTGGGTACTGATTAATGCAAAGGGCTACCAGTTTGATACACACTTAAATAAATTGCCGGAAATAGCCAATTTGCTCAATTTACCTTTAATAAATAAATCTATATATATATAAAAAATGGGTATTTCTGTCATTCCATCGTACATTTTTTTTCCTTTTACGGAAGGTTTTTTGTAGAGAATAAACGAAGAAAAAAACACTCAATTGAACGGTTTAAAAGAGGAGAAAACAGGAAAAAAATGAAATTTAAATTCTGAAACATCTTCAATTTCGACTCTTTAAGATTCAAAATTCAACCGAAAAAAAGAAGAGAAAAACTAGCTAATTCAAATCTTTTTGAAAAAAAAAAAAAAAAAAAATTATGGAACATCATTAGTAATTTTTCTTGATTAATATTAATTTTCGAATTTTGATGACATGTTTTAATTAGTTTAAAATCCAATCTGCATTTTGTTAGAATATATAACAAATTGGACCAAGCTATATTTCTAACAAAGACAAATCATTATTTCTTCTAGATTTTCCAGAAGAAAATTTTAAAAGAAATTCAAAAGACTTTGAAATAAGATTTAAATTTGATTCTAAAGATTTTCTAGATTTGCCAGAATATCTTTTTTGAATTTTAATCATAATAAGATTGAAGAAATATTTCACAAATATTCTTCGTCGAAAAAACAGACGCTAAAATGAAGAATTAAATTAAAATGTATTGAAAAAACAGACGCTAAAATGAAGAATTAAATTAAAATGTATTACTGCGATGAGGTAGCGACTTGTCCAGGGTGTACTCCGCCTTCTGCTCGATTGTAGCTGAGATAGGCGCCAGCGCCCCCCGCGACCCCAAAAAGGGAATAAGCGGTAGATAATGGATGGATATTATTCTTTACGATAAAAAAAATATATAATAATTTCTTGAACATTGATTAAAATTGTCAGGAAAGAAGAGGAAGGAATTTAAAACTTAAAAAGGTATATGTGTTTAAAAATCCTAAAATCATTTTTAAGGTTGTATTTTTTCTCTAAAATTGTCTTTCTGAAAGTTATAAAAAGCAAAGTAAAAAAAAAAAAATGAATTTATTCAAACAAGTGAAGAC